>NC_142499.1:5600093-5754861 GCF_965113065.1 Corylus avellana | reverse complement strand
TTGTGTGTGACTTCTCTCATTACACATAGTGTTAAGTGTTGATTAAATGATTAAAATTTACATCTTCCTAAAAGCTTAAGCTTTTGGGACAACATGTAATTTAACATGGAATCAGAGATAAATCCTAAAGGTCCTGGGATCGAACCTTGACTCAATCATTTACCCAAATTTCAATTAAATATTTCACGTATTGGGCATCACCCATTAAAAGGGAGTTTGATCCCACAAGTGAGGGGAAGTGTTAAGTGTTGATTAAATGATTAAAATTTGAGAGCCCCTACTATCAGGTCCATTCTAATAACACCCACTTTGCAGCCTCCAATTATTATGTAACATATCATCAATTTAAGAAAAATGTAAAAAATAAAAGTGAGAATAATCACACCAAATCAGAGAAAAAAAAAAAAAACTTGTAGCCGGTGAGACCCACGGACCCACAGGTCTGACCAGCGGTAAAAGCCTCAAACCCCTCCGGTCGTGACTTGTCTCAAAACTCGTTTCTAATGTTTCAAAACCCGTTTCTAATACCCCAAAACCCGTTTATAATGCATTAAAACCCATTTCTAATGCCTCAAAACCTGTTTCTAATGCCTTACAATCCGTTTCTAATGCTTCAAAACCCATTTCTAAAGCCCCCAACCCATTTCTAATGCCTTAAAACCTATTTCTAATGCATCAATGTTTTTGGATTCAAAATTAAAATCTAGAGGTGGAAGGTTAACCCTTTAGGAATTTTATCACCCTAAAATCTAGTGTATTTTGGTCCAACTTATTTTTGTGCACTTTTTTATGTTTTTGCTTATGTGTCGGTTATTGATTTAGGGCTGTAAAAGGGGTGTTATCAGTATATTTTTGCGGGCTGTAAAAGGGGTGTTATCAGTATGTTTTTGCTTATGTGTCGGTTATTGATTTAGGGCTGTAAAAGGAGTGTTATCAGGATGATTTTGATAAAAGGTTTTCTCTTAAAATTTACATCTTCCTATTAGTTTAAGTTTTTGGGATAAGTGATAAAGTTCTTCACAATAAAACACAATTTTGGGAAATTCGAGACTTCAATTGAAACACAATGTTCTTGCAAAATCAAAAGTATTGGATGTCTCTCCCAACATGGTATTCTCCATTACAAGCCTTGCCCATCCACATCTCAACAAAATGGGCTAGCTGAGAGAAAACTTTGACACATCACAGGTTTAACCTTGCTAACACTCTCTAGTTTGTCCAACAAATTTTGGGTTGATGCTTTCTTAAATTCATTCTCTATAATCAGTTGTCCTCCCAGTGTTGTTTTACAGAATTCTTCCCATTTTTAAAAAATTTGGAAAACTTTAAAAGTCTTTTGCTATAAATTCTTCCCTTTGCTATAACTCTTGGCATATTATCAAGCTGTAGTAATGCTGCATAAAAGCATCTTGATCGTCTTACTGATTGAGTGTATCTTTCTAGCCATGATGCTTTTTAATGAGAGCTCATTCCTTGCAAGGATCATGTCATTGTCAAGTTACAATTACCTTCAAAGCTTCTACTGATTTTCGTTGGACCACTACTATGGCTTAAGAACTCAATGCTCTCAAGTCCAATGGTACTTGGACTCATTATCCTAACCCAGCCAATCATAATATAATCAAGAACAAATGGGTTTACAAAATCAAACACCATGTTAATGGCTCCACCGACAGATTCAAAGCCTGATTGGTAGCTGATATAAAAAAAAAATGTGATATTGATTATACTGACACTTTCAGTCCCGTTATTAAACCCACTCTTGTTGTTCAATTTAATTGGCATGTTAGGCAATTAGATGTGTCCAATTTCTTTTTACATGGATCTTTCATTGAAGAGGTGTTCATGGAACAACTTTAAGGGTTTCAAACTGTTAGTGATTGGACCTTAATATACCCATAGTGGAGTTGGTCCATATAAAACCAAGAGTTGTATCTCTTGGAATTAGTAACTTCCATAACCAAGAGTTGTGTCTTTTGGTTGTTTATAAGTAACCCATAGGATGGAAGTTAAAACACAGATTATTCATTCATTCTTTTATAATCAGAAATTCTGAATCTCTCTCGATTTTCTCTTCTATTCTCCATCAAAGAGCATTTAGGTTGTGGGTATATGTGTTTTTGTTCTTGTAGTAAAATACCACCGTTGAGTTATTTCAAATCTATACGTGAGAAGCATCACTATACATTGTAGAACACTTACCAAAGATCCAGTGGCGGAGAGAAGAGGGGGCGACCTGGGGGCGGTTGCCCCTGGTAAAAAAAAAAAAAATTAATATTTTTCTGATTGAATTGTCTACTGCCCCAGGTAACAAAATTTTGTTTTTTGTTTTTTTTTTTTTTTAAAAAAAAGGTAAAAACTCCTCCAGCTGTTTTCGGTTTCTTGGTTTCACATTAAAAAAAAAAAAAAAAAAGAGTCAAGAAATTTAATGTTTATTTATCAATATTTGACATTTTCTTGTCATAATCCAAGTACCCAACCGAGTAAGTTGAGAGTAAAGTTTATAATTAAAGCCATTAACGTTTTAATTTGTCTTGGTTATAACCGCGCTCTTAATTTGTCTTGGTTATAATTTAAACTTTTTAATTGAGATATATCTCTCATTTTCATCATTTTGTTTATCTTATTTTAAAACAATATTGTTATTTATTATTATTATTATTTTGGTGTGTTTTATATAGTACTTTGGGATTTTGTCAAGCATCAATGAGTTTCAGAAGATTATTGCCAATCTTAGATTTGTTCTTTTTATTAATTCATTTTAGGCTAATAGCTATCGAAATATGCTAATAATTTTATTATAATATCATTAGAGTATGAGAAGTAAACAATTATTAAAACAATACTTCGTAACAAAATGGAAGATGAATTTCTTAAAGATAATTTACTTGTCCATATTGAAAGGAGAATTGCTGAAAGCTTCGATTCAGATTTAATACTTGATGGTTTTGTTTCTTTAGGATCGCATAGGATGCAATTTTAGGCACTTTGTATTTTGTATTTTCCTTTATTTTTGTACTAATGCCTACATGGTAACTAATATATCAATTTAGCATATAAATATGCTTTTTGTGATACATATATTGTGGTATAATTTTTTTTTTTTTAATTGTATTTACCATATTATGATAAAAATATAATATATAAAGAGAAAAAAAATTATTTATCATTATATTTTATTATTTTATTGACGCCCCCAGTAGAATGAACTCCTGAATCTGCCACTGTAAAGATCCTTATTTGTGAGTTCTAGAAGAAAGGCACACACATAAAAACTCTATATTTTTATGTTTATGTTTTACTCAACATTGGTATCAGAGCCAGGTTGAGTGTTTCTCATTGTATGTATGTCTGTGTAAATTGTTTTCTATACATGAGAAAATGCATTGAGACCAAGTTTATGATTCACATACAAATTTCGTTAACATATGGCCTTTAATGGCAAATTTCGAAAATGAAGGAATTAGACCACCAAATTTATATATGCTGTAGAGAACATTCATATGAACATGCCCACAAAATTTGGTGATGATTGGACATGTATGTTGAGAGATATACACATTCTTAGTTGAAGAACATGAAACTTTGTTTTTTTATTTTTCTGATAATTGATTATCATCAAATGCATTAATTTTTCATATAGTAGATTATAATTGTCATAAGTTTTAATTTGACATATGGAATGTGTAAAACGGACCTATAATGAGGGAGATTTGAAGGATTTAAGATTGAACGTGAATCTGGAAATAGGGCGACATTTGTTTTTTTTTTTTTTTCATAGGTTGAAGAAGGCCTGGTCGAATTTGTAAATAAGCATTTACATATTTGAACCGTTGCACATACTCAAGAATCTGCTTTGGCATAATGGTAAAGTGGTACTTCTATGATTATCGTGGCCCTGTTTCGATTCCCCTCGCCCACAGGTTTTTGGTAACTTTTTTACTGAAATCATGCAGTCCACGCGTGCGCCTTCAGTAAAAGATAAGGCATGAGGGTTTGAACCCATGCCATGTGGTTAGAGTATTGTGTACCCTAATAGGTGGGCTACTAAATCCTTTCAGCAATGGAGTTTCCTTTGCTATTTATAATACAATAATACATGCATAAAATGAATGAAAATTCATTTGTTGAAGAGATTGCATGTTAAATATTTTTTGTACAGTATGTTTAATATTGGCATGCATGTAAAATTGTTAGAGGTTGTAGTAATTTTTATGGATTTATTTTTATACAAGGATTGTATATCAAAATCCATAATTATTTCTTTGGAGAAATGAAATGTATGCTTACTCTTTTAAATTTGTTGAGTTAATTTTTTAGAGCATGTGTAGCCCCTAATATTATGGCATTGAATTTGTTCTTGGCATGATTTTATTTATGTTTGTTGCCTATAATTAGTTTAAATAGTGGGAGTTAGGTTAAGTTGAATTTATTTCTCCTCCCTTATGTGTTTTTGCGCGAAAATCAAATTAAACGTGATAATGGGTACTTGTGGAGTGAGAGATGATTAAGAGCTTGGCAAATTTTCGATCTTGCGACTTGTGCATAAATTATTTTATTTAATTTGGATTAACGCGGCAAAATTTTGTAAATGTGTGTACATATTAATAATATTCCTCTCGTTTTAAATGTAGTGAAAATGTCCTCTAAGAGTGTTATTGCTGATTTAAATAAAGGAGAGAAATTGGATGGGGATAATTACGACATTTGGCATCGAAAGATCCGATATGTCTTGAACGAACAAGAGGTCTTGGAGACTATAACCCAATCCATGACTGCTCCTCAACGAGGGGACACTCCTCAACATTAACGCGATCTTGATGCCTATAAGAGTTGGTTCAAGAAAGATCGTTCTGCGCGCTTTACATTGTTAAGCAGCATGAGCAATGATCTTATAGGCGAATTTGAAGAGTGTCAGACTGCCCATGACATGTGGAAAGCCCTCAAGTTGAGATATGGAGGCACTTCGGCTAGTAGGTTGCGCGGATTAACAATGAAGTTTGACTCATACTCAATGCGCTATAACCATACAATGAAGTAGCATTTGAGAGTGATGTCTTCTATGATTCGCGAGCGTAAAGTCGCTGAAAACAATCTCACTGAAGAACAACAGGTCCAAGCTGACATTTGTTCTCTTCCAAAATCTTCGGAAAATATGAGCCAAAACATGACGCACAACGAAAATATTAAAACATTTAAGGATGTAGCGGGCCATCTTGAGCTAGAGGTTGAGCGCCTAGAGGCTACTAAACTTGAAGCATTTGTTAATATGGTTGAATCTACTTCGTGTAGGGCATTTAGGCCCAAGCGGAGGAACCAGAGAAAAGACCCCATGCAAGGAATGACTAGAAGACCTACGCCTAAGAAGGCTAAATCCACCAAACACAGGAGAGGCAAGCGTGGTGGGAAGAAAGACAAATCTAAGTTGAACTACTTCAATTGTGGCAAAGAAGGACACTTTGCTTGTGAATGCACTAAGACAAAGAAGGTACTCCCTAATTTCATGTCTCGTGGTATTTATGTTACCAGTCATGTTATGGTTGTTGATTCTTCTTTTGAATGGACTGTAGATTCAGCAGCAACCGAACATGTAGTGAGAGAACATACGAGGTACGTGGAGTATTGTTGCCTACCAGTTGGGAGCCAAAGATTATACATGGGGAACCGATTTAGTGTGGATGTACTAGGCATTGGTACTTACAAACTGGATTTGCAACAAGGGCGCACTTTGTTACTGCATGATGTCTTGTATGCTCTTGAACTTCAACGAAACCTGCTATCAGTTAATTAGTTGCTTAGATTAGGGTTTGAGATTGATTTTAAGAATATGGGTGTAAAGATATTTTTAGATACACATTACTATGGTTGTGGCTTTGTTTCTAATAGTTTTATGGTTTTGGATATCAATAATTTATATTATGATAATACAATTACTTTGTTGACTTATAGTGATAATGTTTATCATGATTCTATATTATGGCATGCTAGATTAGGCCATATAGGACAAGATAGAATGAAAGATTGGCTAGAGAAGGTCTTATAGACCCACTCGCTAAAACGTCATTGCCCACATGTGAACATTGTCATATGAGAATGTAAAAAAGAAAACCATTTGGAAAAGCCACTAGGGCATCTTTCCCATTGCAATTAATTCACTTAGACATTTGTGGCCCAATGAATATGAGGGCAAGGCATGGTGGTTCTTACTTCATCACATTTATTGATGATTACACGCGATATGGTCATGGCTACTTAATCTCCCATAAGTCTGAAGCTTTGAATTGCTTTAGGCGTTATATGATTTTGGTTGAGAACCAATTAGACAAGAGCAGCAAAACTCTTAGAATTGACCGTGGACACGAGTATCTATCTAAGCAATTTAAAGTGCTATGTGAAGGAAAAGGCAGCTAATGATGCCTTGTACGCCACAACAAAATGGTGTGGCGGAAAGGAGAAATCGAACTGTGCCAGAAATGATTAGGTCTATGATGGCGCAGGCAAACCTATAATATCCTATTAGGGAGATGCATTTATGACTGCAGCCTATATTCTTAATCGAGTGCTCTCAAATTTAGTACCTTCCACACCGTACGAGTTATGGACTGGTGAAAAGTCCAATTTGGATAATCTACGACCATGGGGTTCGACGGGTTTTGTTCATGATACTTCCCATAAGTATGGGAAGTTAGGCCCTAGAGGAAAGAAGTGTATCTTTATACGATAGTCAAAACATTCTAAGGGTTACATGTTGATAGGCGAACAATCCGATAGAAGAGTGACTAAAATAGAGTCATGAGATGTCGATTTCATTGAGAATGAATACCCTAGTAGGGGTGAGGTTAATAAAGATTTGGAACTTTATGAATTAGTGGATCAGGAGGGAGACGCTCCAAGTAACCTAGTAGAGAATGAGGAAGAAATTTCCCAATCTCCTAGGGACAGTGGGAGTGACTTGCCGCCTAGTGGGAGCATACCACTAGAAGAGGATTCACAAGAACCTCAATTGTATAGAAGCGAATGTGGAAAAATCCCTCGACGACACTTTGAGATTGAAGGTGATGTTTTCATGGTTGCTCCACAAGATGATGATGAGCCTAGGTCATACCATGAGGCTATATCATCTCCAGCTGGTAATGAGTGGATGAAAGCAATGAATGAAGAAATATAATCAATGGGGACTAACCAAGTCTGGGATCTGGTAGACCTTCCGCCAGGACGCAATGCCATCAGAAACAAATGGGTCTTAAAAATCAAGCGTAAGGCGGATGGTTCAATTGAAAGCTATAAGGCATGCCCTGTAGCGAAGGGTTACACCCAAAAGGAGGGTGTTGACTACGAGGAAACCTTCTTTCTAGTAGTAAGGTTTGCCTCCATTCGCACAATCCTTGCCATTGTCACACATTTGGATTTAGAATTATTCCAAATGGATGTTAAAACTGCTTTTCTCAACGGAGAACTAGATGAGGAAATATATATGAATCAACCTATTGATTTTGTAGTTAAAGGAAAAGAGCGCAAAGTTTGCAAGCTCAAATGATCCATTTATGGTTTAAAACAATCATCTAGGCAATGGTATCTAAGATTTCATCAAGCCATTATTTCTAATGAATTTAAGATGATTGAAGAAGATCATTGCGTGTATGTGAAACAATCCAAAGGAATTTTTGTAATCCTTTCTTTGTTGATGACATTTTATTGGCAAGAAATGATAAAAATATGATTGTTACCACTAAAGGATGGTTGTCCTCTACTTTTGAGATGAAGGACATAGGTGAAGTAGATTATATTCTTGAAGTTAAAATTTGTAGGGATCGTTCAAAGAAACATTTGAGTTTGTCTCAACAAACTTATATCAAAAGGATTCTTGAACGCTTCCAAATGCATAACTGCAAACCCATTGACACACCTGTTTCTAGGGGTGAACCCTTAAATCTAGAAATGAGTCATAAAATTCAAGAAGAAAAGGAAAAGATGTCTTGAGTTCCATATTCTAGTGCCGTTGGTAGTCTGATGTACGCTATGATGTGTATTCGACTAGATATATGTTATGCTATTGGGTTAGTTAGCAGATTCCAATCAAATCTAGGACTTGCTCACTGGAAAGCAGTGAAGAGAATACTTAGATACCTCAAGGGAACGATGGATTATGCGCTTTGCTATCAAGGAGAAGATTTGCGTTTAGTTAGTTACAGTGATGCTAATTGGGGAAGTGACCAAGACAAGCGCAAATCCACGACAAGATATGCATTTTTGCTTAGTAATGGAGCAATTACTTGGAGTAGCAAAAAGCAACCTTGTATAGCTTTATTTACTATGGAGGTAGAGTATATAGTATGCTCAGCAGCAATAAAAGAGGCGGTTTGGTTGAGGCGATTCTTATAGCATTTGAATGTGGTCACAACAATTAATGATCCTGTGATAATTCATTGTGATAGTATGGCAGCACTTGCCTATGCTAAGGATCTAGAAGAACCAAACACATAGACATCAGATATCACTACATACTCTATGGTTGCTAAGAAAGAAGTGGTGCTTAAACATATTTCTACGAGTCAAATGATAGTTGATTCGCTAACAAAGCCTATAGTTCAAGGTGCTCATATGGCTCATGTTAGGAGTTTAGGACTGCGTAGATTATGATTATTTTTGCTGACCATGTACATTGGATGTATTTTACTTGGAATATTATTTTTATATATGTGATGAATTTTCATTTTTGTGTGACATTAAATGAATAATATTGTTGTTTTTACTAGTACACACGTATAAGCCATATTTAGTATTGGCGAAGAAAGTATGTCAACAGGTTTAGATCGGCTTTCTCACACGACCGATCACCTCTAATGCTATGGTAGCACATTTGGCTCTTTGATAGCGAGCAAGTTAAGATAAGGTTGCCTTAGTTGGTGCTAAGGTGAGACACATTTATAGATATGTTGCCTTAGTTGGTGCTAAGATGAGGTCTATGACGAGTATTGTTTTTAGGACCGTGCATAGATATCCCACAATCCATTTACCCTGTGATAAGCCAGATGCAAGATCTTAATTTAGCGCCTGAGGTGGCGAGCAAATAGAGGACTCAAGTTAGGCGCTTGGGTAGCGACTAGACTAAGATTTGTACGGTGTTATTGAGCTTGGACATACACTCTTTTGGAAGGAGAACTCCATCGTAGCATGTATTTCATACTACATGTGCTCGTTCGACCGATAATAGAGGTGAGTGAATCGATCCCTTCTTCCTCATCGTGTGAGTCTTATGAGTCATTATTAAGACCCCAATTATGCTCTATGTGACCTTTGACTATGTTGTGAGGCAAAGGATTCAGTGTTTTCTACTTTAGCATGTTGTTTATGGCCATGAATGATGCGGTCTAAAGAGGCATGACTAGGAAAGCGGTTGAACTTAAGCTAAGTAACATGAGGGCGAGGGAAGATTATTCGGTAACACATTCACATTTTGTATTTATAGTCGACAGGTTATGTCGCTTTTTGAATGTTGCGACATAATCATGAATGCATTATAGTTAGTGGGGGTTTAACATACTTACGAAAAATTAAATTCATGAAGGATCCGAGATGTTTAATTTGATGTGACTGAATGAGTCTAAGGCATAATGAGACCTCGTTTTGTTTTTAGGGATGTTGTTATGCTAGTCTCTAACAAGACTTAGTAGTGCTCTTGATCTTTCTACATGTGTGCTCGATGGTCGTACGACCTATTTGCAAGTATGAATGATATCAAAGATTAATAAGAGAGATGTATCATTATGAGAGATGTATGGTTAGCCCATGCTCACTATGTGTAAGTGGGAGATGTTAGTAATTGGACCTTAATATACCCACAGTGGAGTTGGTTCATATAAAACCAAGAGTTGTATCTCTTGGAATTTGTAACTTCCATTACCAAGAGTTGTATCTTTTGGTTGTTTATAAATAACCCATAGGATGGAAGTTAAAACACAGATTATTAATTCATTCTTTCAAAATTAGAAATTCTGAATTTCTCTCAATTTTCTCTTCTATTCTCCATCAAAGAGCATTTAGGTTGTGGGCATATATGTTTTTGTTCTTGTAATAAAACACCACCGTTGAGTTATTTTAAACCTGTATGTGAGAGGCATTACTATACATTGTAGAACACTTACCAAAGATCCTTATTTGTGAGTTCTAAAAGAAAGGTACACATATAAAGAAAAAAGGAAAAGAAGAAGAAGAAAGAAAAAAGGAAAAGAAAAAACCTATATAATCTAGTGTTTTGGTGCTTGTTTGATTTGGTACAATAATCCTATGTGGCATATTCCTATTGGTGGGCACCAACTCCTTTTAGAAGTTATCCTCCATAGAAGGTTATAAACTGATTTTGAAAATTTAAAATTTATTTTATTACAAGGTCAAATGATGGAGTAATGTTATGAACTATCATTTTATCTTCTCAAAGTTTACGTGGATTTGGAAATAACCTTTGAATTAAAATTCAATAGTGATTCATTCTTGGTTTTAAAGTTGCATCAATTTTGGAGATAAAAAGATGATCTCGCAATACTCCAAACCATGAGTACCAATTTGCAATTTTTTTTTCTTCCATTTTTGTAAAATATTTACATTCCTCATATTTTGTTGTAACCGATAGCCTTCATCTGTTGGCATTTAAAAGCCCAACTCCACCATTGTGGGCCAACCGAATAACCCAACAGCTTCACTCTTTCGGTTGGGTCCAAAAGAAAGCTGAGATGGGAAAAATGGAAAGCTTGATGAAGGAGTTAGTGCGCGCCAATTTTACTCAAGCTGATTCTTGTTCATGATTGACTAATGAAAATTTTCTATCTCACTTAAAAAAAATAAAAATAAAAAATCAATTTTTCCTATATGATGAAACTTGGCATAAAAGCGAAATGAAATTTTCTTTGTAATTCTTCACACGTATATAATCCCATGCTTTCAATTTGGGCGGGGCAAATAAAAGAACTAAACTAAAAATTCAATTTTAAGGAGGTCAGATAGTGAAAAAAAAAAAAAAAAAAAAAAATAAAAATTAGAGGCTAAAATTACAAGAGAAAAAAAAAAATTGTTTAGAGCCGCCCTTATTTCCGTCTCTACTACAAATTGGTTTCATTCAATCATGAGAGCCTATGCACATGAAATTGGATCTTCTCCAATTCATAACAATTTTACCCCTCTTTTTAAAGGAATTGACTCCTCTCGAGTTCATTTGAACTGAAAATGATCAATTTTCATGGACACTGCCTTGTGATACCTCCAACCCATTATCTTCAATGTCCGGTCACAACTCCAAAGTCCGTTATCTTCTAATGCTTGAATGAATCTCAAGAGATGACAATTAATTGCTCAAATTACTATAAATTTTAGTAGATAATATGAGAGATTTTATTTGAGATTTACCTGTCCGGATAAGTGATCGATAAGCTAATTTAAAATTTATTTATACAAGTTTTATATGAAGTCTCTCACATTGTCTGCTCAATTAATTGATGTGTATCTTCATCCAGTGTAGAGTGCCCATTACAAGGAAATTTTAACAACTTAATTCCATTTTTGACGTCTCATTGAATGTCTATAATGCACTCATGAATCTGGATTTAATACTCACTCATTGACTCCAAGCATTTAAAGGCCTCGAATCCATTTGTTCATCCATCAATTGTCTAGACTTCACACATGAGTTTAGATCTAATTCACCTAGTCATCAATTTTTAGAATATACTTTTTCTAATTAATAAGGTGTGAAGCACAACATTATTCATTTATAAATGTCAAACTATACAAGTTTTAGATTACAATGATTCCTCAAAAAAAAAAAAAAAAAACCATCATAAGTTAAGACTTCAAAATATTTTTAAAAAATAATGTTATCTACAACTCTTATCAAGATTACATTCTAATTTACATTTTTTTTTTTATACGTCCGCACAAGAGAGAAAGAGGGATTTGAACTAGTGACCTTCGTTTCATTAGGCGTGGTCCTAACGGATTGAGTTACCTCTTGAGCACACATTCTAATCTACATTTAAACTCACTATCATTATCTCTAATGTTGTTTTATCACTAACGACAACATAAAATTAAGGTCCAGCTATAATTGGTTATAAAAGGAATTTGTGTCTCAGATTAATTGGCTAGCAATTGAATGCCATATTTGTGCCAATGTTATTTTGTTTTTTTAATTAGTTAATCGGTTATAGAAGTAATAAGGTTGAATTTGTGTCTCCAAATATTAAGTGCACGAATCTAGTTAATTAGTTATAAAAGGAATAAAATATATACAGCTTCATTGTTTTGTATTTTTGCATTAAAGCTTAGTTATTTACGTAACTAAGTAAATCATCTATTTATACCTCACATCCGAATTGTTATATGTACACTGCACTCCATACTCATAAAACAAATATATTTTACTCATATCTCACATCTTGCAAGCGATGACTACTTTTTCTTTCTCCCATTTCTTTCTAATTTTCCTTGTTTTTGGAGGTATCTAATTGCATTGTTTTCATAATTGCTTTCTCTTGTCTTTTCATAGTTGACTTGAAAGTTGAAATATGGACGTACGTACTTAATCTTGTTATATTGATTTCTGCAGCTGTATTAGCCATAATTCCCCAAGCGGATGCCCAGAAGAGATGTACTGCTGTGCTGAATGCCAACAGTTGTAACCTTTCAACTTGTCGGAGCGACTGCTTGAAACTTCACAATGGCAATGGAGTATGCACACCCACTAGTTTTGGGAAGTACATTTGCACTTGCGTTTTCAACTGTTCTTGAGTTCTCAATGTTTGTCAAGTATTGTTAACTACTTGTTCTTCAAACATCATGAATAAAGGTGAATAAGATTTGATTGGGATCATCATTTTCTGAGTATCTAAAGTAAGAGCTAATTAAATATGTTATGAAGAAAGAAAAAAAATAAGAGGTGCTAAAGAATTTTGAAAATGTGGGCAAATAATAACCGCCCGCATTCGCTAGGCGTAATAATATTTGCTACTCACTATTCTCATATGTAGATTCAGATAGTGATTTTAGGGTATATGGATGTGGTTAATAACCGCATCCTCGTTCCTTATATATATATATATTTGCCAGATTTGTGATTATAGGCAAAATGATTAGCAAATATGATCTGAAAAATAGTGTTCAACTATAAATAATGCCTTTTTTATTTACTAGAAGGATGGATTACAACTTCATGGTTCAAATGCCCATTACCTCATATGCAGATGGTAATCATATGATGTAGATGTGGATACAGACACCTAAAAGTGATACCTGCATTATGCGGATGGAGATGCAAATATTATTGATACGGCATTCGCAATTTCACCTGTCGTTAGGGCAGTATAAAAATGATTTAGAAGCTAAAATAAGAAAAATTCAATCTTTAAATTTTTGTTAATTTTTTATAAAGCCTCCCTTATTTCCGTCTTCGCTGTGAATTAGTTTTATTGAAGCATGAGGCCTGTTGACAATCCTTCATGCCTCCACTCCATCCCGTTATCTTCAATGTCCAGTCACAACTCCCAAGGCTGCTAGTTTTTCTTCTAATGCACTGATTCACTCGTGAATGAATCTCAAGAGATAAGAATATACGACAATTCCTTGATCAAATTGCTATAACATTTTGGAAGATAATATAAGAGATTTTATTTGAGATTTAACTGTGATTGGGTAGTTTACAATTTATTTAGACAAGTATATGAAGTGGCTCACATTATTTGTCTCAAGTGCCCATTAATGGAAAATTTTAACATCTCAATACCCTGTTTGACTTCTCATTAAATGTCCATAATGCACTCATGAACTCCGGATTTAATACTCTCTCATTGACTCCAAACATTTAGAGTGCATTTGGGATTGCGATTTCGCAAAAATAATTTGCGTTTTTAAAAGATATCGCAAAACGTAAGGCGTTTGACATTGCTATTTAAAAAGCACTTAATTCAAAATAGGCTGGAGACCACGCTTTATGAAGCAAAAGTCACTAATTCGAATCATCTCTCTTGAGTGGACATTAAAAAAAAAAAAAAAAAAAAATAGAAAAAAAAAATGAGATTTCAATAAGCAGGGTAGGGGGTGCTTATTTAAAAAAAATGTAGATTTAAACCAAAATCATGAATTCACATAAAAATATTGAATAAAAAAGTACTTTTTAACATATTTTACCAAACGCTTTTGCGATTTTAAAAAGTAGCGATTTAAAAAACGCTATTTTTAAAATCACACTAACCGCAATCCCAAGCGGATCCTTATAGGCTTAAAGTTAGAATCCATTTGCTCGTCCATCAATTGCCCAAACTTGAGACTTCACACAGGAATTTTAGAGCCATTTAATAAGAGTGGAAAATTTGCAGAATCATTTACATTTTCTAATATATAATTTATAAGGCAGGAAGAGGTAAATATTGTAAATTTCATAGCATATATATATATATATATATATATATATATATATATATATATTATTTTTTCACTACTTATATGCTTTAATTGCATTTTCATATTAAAGTTTATTGATTGACTAATGTACTAACCAGCTGTAAAAGCTTGATTAATAAGCTTACAGTATGACAGATCTGGTTACTCAGCTATAGAATATTAGAATGAATAAGGTTGAATTTGTGTCTCTAAATATTAAGTTCACAAATCTGGTTAATTAATTAAAAATAAAATAAAATATTTACAACTTAATTGTTTTGTATTTTTGTGTTAAAGTTTATTTATTAACCCATGTGATGATTGCTAAGTAAACCCTCTATTTATACCTCACATCTGAATTGTCATACACTGCACTCCATACTCATACCTCATACCTCATATCTTGCAAGCGATGGCTACTCTTTCTTTCTCCCATTTCTTTCTAATTTTCCTTGTTTTTGGAGGTATCTACTTGCATTGGTTTAACTTGTAAACTGGTGACTTAAACTGCTTGAATCTCTTCCAAGTTATAAATCTGCATTAGGCTTGTAGAGTAATATATTTTCTATTCAACAAAGCTAATTGCTAGACTATTTTATGTTAAAATGGTTACATTTTCATATATCATTCACATATTAATTAATTAATGTCGTTATATTGATTTCTACAGCTGTATTCATAGACGTGCCCCAAGCGGATGCCAAACAAAGATGTAGTGTTGTGTTGAATCGCGACAATTGTTACCTTTCAACTTGTCAGAGAAACTGCTTGAAACTACACAACGGCAATGGAGTGTGTATGCCCGCCAGTTTTGGGTATTACTATTGCATTTGCGTCTTCAACTGTTCTTGAGATCTCAATGCTTGTCAAGTACTCTTAAGTACTTGTTCTTCAAATGTATGAATAAAGATGAATAAGATTTGATTGGGATCATCATTTTTGGGTATCTAAATTAAGAGCTAATTCAATATGTTTCTCACTATTTCTTTGAGAAATAATACAATATTAGGTTAATTTTAGGATAATGTTGATATTGTGTGAGATTTTTTTTTCTTCTTTTTTCGTGGCACAAAAATGAGGGTATGTGCTTGATTGTGGGCCTTTCAATTATTTTTTAGTTTGTTCTTTAGCTTGTCTTTATTTTTTGAGTTAAATTCACTTTACTCCCAAAGTTTCAGGAGTTTTTCAATTCGAACTCCAATGTTTAGTTAAAAATTGGCAATGTAACTCCTAATGTTTCAAAAAATTTAAATTCAGACTATCCGTTACTAATTTCCGTATAATTGAATGAAAATCATCCCACGTGCTTCTCACGTGGAATTTTGATGCCCTCTATTTCAATTTTGCACTCATTAAAACTTATGAAATTATGTAATTACCCTTAATTTCATAGGTTTTAATTAGGGTAATTACGTAATTTCATAGGTTTTAATGAGAGCAAAATTGGAATAGAGGGCATCAAAATTCCATGTGAAACACACATGGGATGATTTCCGTCCAATTAGACGAAAATTAGTAACAGAGGATCTGAATTGAATTTTTTTGAAACATTAGGGGACATTGCCAATTTTTAAACATTGGAGTTTGAATTGAAAAACTCCTAAAACATTGGAGCGATTGTTGGCTTCCAAAACCAACAACCTATTCTTTCCAATCTCCACGGGTCAATCTTGCGGCCAACACTATGGTTAGTGATCTTATTGATGGTGCTACGGGGAGATGGAACAGCAACTTCATTTCAGAAATTTTCTCTGCGGATGAGGCAGCAACTATACAAAATATTCCTCTGAGCCCTTTACTGCCTAGAGATAAATTAATTTGGAGGTTCACGCCAAATGGTTTGTTCTCAGTTTGCAGTGCCTACCACTTGGCTGTAGAACGGAAGGCAGAAGATTGTGGGGGAGCATCCAGGCAGGAGCAAGGGAGTGTGATGTGGAAGGTTTGCTGGAAACTGAAAGTACCCAATGCGGTTAAAATGTTTGTTTGGAGGGCTTGCCATAATCTCCTTCCAACAAAAGCATATCTTTTTAAGAGAAGGGTGACCACTTCACCACTGTGTCCAATCTATAATCTAGTAGAAGAAAGTATTGAACATATTCTGTGGTCTTGTCCATCAGCTACTGATGTATGGAGCTGTGGCTCCAATAAGTTACAGAAAAGCACGTGTTCGAAGAATCGAAGGGATTTTACCCACCTTTTTGAAGAGTTAATTGACCGACCAGATCAGTCAGACTCGGAGATCTTTGCGGTTATAGCTAGACGTATATGGATGCGGCGCAATGATGGGGGCTCTTTCACTCATCCTAGGCAAGTCTTTACGAATGCAGTTTCTGCTCTGACGGATTTCCAAAGGGTAACAATGCAATCTGAAGAGATGGGCAGTACAGATCAGCAAATTTCTGCAGTTTCATGGCAGCCACCTAATACAAATATGGTAGAAGTTAATTGGGATGCTGCTATAGTCAGCCTATAGACCAGAAATTTTTTTGTGTTGGATTGGGGCTCTTAGCAAGGGATGCAAATGGGAGTTTTTTAGTTGCCTGTGGTATCAAGATGAGGTTAGTTGCTGACCCAACAATGGCCGAGGCCCTAGCTGCTCTCCATGCAGTGATCTTCGCGAAAGAGCTAGGTTTCTCAAGGGTATTTTTTGAAGGAGATGCTCTATCGATAGTGAAGGCAATAAATTCAAATGAACCTTGTGACAGTAACTATGGTCATTTCGTGGAAGATGTAAAAACCGATAAGGGTTCCCGGGAAATGTCAACGTTCACTCATGTAGTTCGGGGAGCGAATTCCGCTGCCCATGGTCTAGCTAAAGAAGCATGTACCCATGTCATCGATAATATTGAGGACATTCTAGTCCGTCATGTATTGGTAATATTATTATGGAGGAGGAAATGCCCCTCCTTTATTGATTTGTTCTTTTTTTATTGAGCTTGAATAAGATTCCAAATTTTCTCAAAAAAAAAATTCACCTGGTCATTTCATAAGAGTGGAAAATTTTTAGAATATACTTTTTTTAATTAATAAGGTGTGAAGTACAACATTATTCATTTATAAATGTCAAACTATACAAGTTTTAGATTACAATGATTCCTCAAAAAATTAAAAAAATAATAATAATAATAAAAAATACCATCATAAGTTAAGATTTCAAAATATTTTAAATAATGTTATCTACAACTCTTATCAAGCTTACACTCTAATCTTCATTTAAACTCACTATCATCATCTCTAATGTTGTTTTATCATTAATGACAATATAAAATTAACGTCCAGCTATAATTGGTTATAAAAGGAATTTGTGTCTCAAATTAATTGGCTAGCAATTGAATGCCAATGTTATTTTGTTTATTTTTTTAGATAGTGAGAATTAATTTTGTCACTACTTAGTGTATCCAAATATTAAGTGCACGAATCTAGTTAATTAGTTATAAAAGGAATAAAATATACAACTTAATTGTTTTGTATTTTTGCATTAAAGCTTAGTTATTTACGCAACTAAGTAAATCCTCTATTTATACCTCACATCTGAATTGTTATACGTACACTACACTCCATACTCCAAAAAAACAAATATACTTTACTCATATCTCATATCTTGCAAGCGATGGCTACTCTTTCTTTCTCCCATTTCTTTCTAATTTTGCTTGTTTTTGGAGGTATTTAATTGCATTGGTTTATCTTGTAAACTGGTGCCTTAAACTTATGCCCTATTGCATAATTACTTATTTATATTAATTTCCTATAATTATTGTCCATCTGCTTGAATCTCTTCCAAATTATAAATCTGCATTAGGCGTGTAGAGTAATATGCTTTCTATATAACACGCTAATTGCTAGACTATTTTATGTTAAAATGGTTACATTTTCATATATCATGCACATATTAATTAATTAATGTCGTTATATTCATTTCTGCAGCTGTATTCATAGACGTGCCCCAAGCGGATGCCCAAAAAAATTGTAAGGTTGCTGTGTTGAATGGCGACAATTGTACCATTTCAACTTGTCAGAGAGACTGCTTGAAACTACACAACGGCAATGGACAATGCATGTTCGCCAGTTTTGGGTATTACCATTGCGTTTGCGCCTTCAACTGTTCTTGAGATCTCAATGTTTGTTCAGTACTCTTAAGTACTTGTTCTTCAAACGTATGAATAAAGATGAATAAGATTTGATTGGGATTATCATTTTTTCGGTATCTAAATTAAGAGCTAATTCAATATGTTTACCACTATTTCTTTGAGAAATAATACAATACTGGGTTAATTTTAGGATAATGTTGATATTGTGTGAGATTTTTTTTTTTTTTTCTTCGTAGCACAAAAACTTGATTGTGGGCCTTTCAATTATTTTATAGTTTTTTCTTTAGTTTGTCTTTATTTTTTGGGTTAAATTCACTTTACCCGGAGTTTTTCAATTCAAACCCCAATGTTTAAAAATTGGCAATGTACTCCATAATGTTTCAAAAATTTTCAATTCAGACTATCTGTTACTAATTTCCGTCTAATTGAATGGAAATCATCTTATGTGGGATTTTGATACCCTCTATTTCAATTTTGCTCTCATTAAAACCTTTGAAATTATATAATTACCCTTAATTTCATAGGTTTTAATGAGGGTAATCATGTAATTTCATAAGTTTTAATGAGGGCAAAATTGGAATAGAAGGCATCAAAATCCCACGTGAGACGCACGTACGTGTGATAATTTCCATCCAATTAGATGAAAACTAGTAACGGAGGGTCTGAATTTGAAAATTTTTGAAACATTATGGGGATACATTTCCAATTTTTAAATATTGGGATTAGAATTGAAAAACTCCTGAAGCTTTAAGGGATAAAGTAAATTTTTCCCTCATTTTTTATACTTTTTTATTTAGAGTAAAAATGTAATTTTATAATATTATCGTCAAAAAATAATCAAAATTTATATGAAAAGTTTTTTTAATTGGAGTTATATCATTAAAAGTTTATAAACTCATTTTGGATTACAGAGATTTATTTATTATAAGGTCAAACGAAGAGTACCAATTGAAGGATTTTTTTTTTTTTTTTTTAATACAAAATTTATATTCTTTATATTTTGTTGTATCTGGCAAGCGTCGGTTGTTGGCATTTTGAAGCCCAACTCCACCATTGTGGACCAATCGAATAGCCCAACAACTTTTTCAGTTGGGTCCAAACAAAAGCCTAGATGGGAAAACTTGAAGAAGGAATTGGTGTAATAATTTTACTCAAGCAGATTCTGCCTTCTGCTTTATCATTGCACTAATGAAATTTTCTCTCACTAAAAAATAAAAATAAAAAACTAGAAGGCAGAATCTGCTGATCAAAAAGCTGAATTTTACTGTTATATCAAATCATATAACAGTCTATTAAATAACATTAGCTATTTATAAATCCCCCGTTGGACTTTGTACTAAGTAATATTATACACGCTCTAACTTTCTCATACCCATTTTCACACTTAAGTAACTTTTAAACCTACTATTAAATTTTGGAGTAGATCTTTATTGAATTTTTAATTTTTAATCCTATGGTAATTTTGAAAGAGTAGCTCAATCGGCTAGGGATCACGCCTAATGAAGCGAAGGTCATTAGTTCGAATCCCTTCTCCTCCTTCCCTTGTATGGACATGTCTAAAAAAAGAAAAAATTCGAAAGTCACCTAACAAGTATTTTTTTTTAAAAAAAATAACAACAACAACTAGTATCGGAGTATGTGTAACATTATTCATTTACTTGGAAATTTTTATTTTTGACTTCCTATTAAATGTCCATAATGCACTCATGAATCCGGATTTATTACCCTCTCACCCAATCCAAGCATTGAAAGGCTTAGAATTCATTTCCTCATCCATCAATTCTCCAGACATCAAACATGAATTCCTTAGATTTAATTCCCCGGACCATTTCATGAGGGTGGAAAATTCGCGGCATCATCTATTTCTTATTAAATTAAGTACAGAAATTTGTTTTTCGCGTATCTCACACTGCTTGAACTTGACTTTCTCAGTTTCTCCCCCTTAATAATTATTGCATACATATTCCAAAAGAAAATAATAAATCATATTAAATGGTTATTTTTCTTAACGGATTATTTACAGTGGGCTCTTTATATTTAACTCTTCTCTAAAAAATCTAACATAACTCATCAAAATATCTGTTTAACAAGCGTCTCGATCTTATCTACTTTATATTTAACTCTTGTCATAGATGCTCTCTACATTCTAAGAGCCAAAAACAATTAAAATTATATAATTTTTTAAGTTTTTTTTTTACCCCTCTCTCTTGATTGGTTTAAAACTAAGAAAATAATAATATTTAACTAAAATAGAGAAATGTATAAAAAATTTGATGTGTAATTCATTTTAAAAGTGACTCTCTAAATTTGATAAAGTAAATTTTTCTTCTGAAATTTAACTTTTATTTGAATAGTCGATTGTGGATGCTCTTTTCCGTTTTGGCACGGCCGGAATGATTATAGAGGGAATCTAGGGAAGAAAAGATATAAGCCATAGAGATTTTGTTCATAACTCTTAAGTTTAGTCTGAGAGGGAAACCAAATGCAGTGTTAATTTGACTTCACTTACAAATCTTCGAAACAACGTTTTACTTCCTGCTTGGATTCCCTTTAAAAAAACCTACAATTTATCTCACGCCAAACACGGTATATGATTCCTATAAAGCAAAGCTCTCGGATCGAATCAAGTGATGGGCTACCTGAATACAAGTAGGGGTGCAAAGGCGGTTACGGTTAGCGGTTAGTAGCAATAACCGCTAATCGTAACCGCCCTAGTGGTTAGCGAAATAGATAACCGCCCGCTAACCGCTTTTTTGAAATTGGGCTTTTTTTTTTGGGCTTATTGTTTTGGGCTTTTTTTTAACCTCATTTTTTTTTCTTGTATTTTTAATATCTTCTTGGGCCCAATTGCTATAAAAAGAGCCCATATTGAAAAATAAAAAATATTTGACCCAAAATTTACATTTACTTGTACTTTAAAAAAATTTCCTTAAATATTAAATCATAACCGGTTAACTTTTTAAAAAAAAAATAAAAAAAAAATTCAACACAACATACAAAAAAAAGTTCAGAATTCAGACAACTGTCACAACATATAAAAATATATATAAAAAAAGTTCAACACAAAGCATATAAAATAAGTTCAAATAAAACATTAAAACTTCATCAATCCTCTCATTTGACCCTCTAGCAAATCCTGTGGACATCAAAAGAAGAAAAGTTATAATATTAAACATAATAATATTAAGGCACAAGCATGTACACATATCAAAACGTGCTTAATATAATTGTATTGTAATTAAAATACTATGACAATTCAAAAAATAATAACCTTCATTACTAACAAACTTCTAGGCAAAAGATGAAGTAGCACTTGAACTTGAAGGTTGAGTCACATCTATGAATAAATAATATATTGTTTAATTCAATTGAATCAATTGTGATTATCATTGTACATGAATCATATGATTAACTTGTAGACTTATGACTTATGAGTTATGTCATATTATATATGTATTATTTATTATTATATAATCATATGATTTAATGATCAAGTCATCATGTGATATAATCATATCAATTACAGTGATAATATATAAATTACTAAAATTATAATGATAATACATTAATACTTAAATTATGTTTATAAGTAACACATTGGTCATTGTTTAATCCAATGTCAATTACTTAATTTGATATTATACGAATCATATCACCATTGTACATTAATAATATGATTCACTTGAAATCTTGAATAAAGTATTTGAATTGTCATTGAATCATATGATTAAGTATTGATATTATACATTTATATTATTCATATGCATATGTAGACTTATATAGACTTATAACATATATAGACTTATAAGTTTATAACATACATTGGAAATAAGTCTCTAGATATTTAATTGTTGTATTAGTATGAATTGGTATACTTATGAGTTATGTCATATTATATATGTATAATTTGTTATTATATAATCAAATGATTTAATGATCAATCTCATATGATATAATCATATAAATTATAGTGATAATATATTAATACTCAAATTGTGATTTAATTATTTTTTTAAAAAAATTGTGATTTAATGATCAAGCGATTATGTTATATGTATAAATATTTTATAATTATAATTATAAAAATATATTATATAAAAAGGCGGTTAGCGGTTAGCGGTTACGGTTAGTAAACCCAATAACCGCTAACCGCTATGCGGTTATAGCGGTTAGGCGGTTAGCGGTTAATACGGTTAAGCGGTTAGAGCGGTTAACAGTTAGTGGTTAGAGCGATTAGCGGACGGTTAAAAACCGCCCGCCTTTGCACCCCTAAATACAAGGAAGAAAACATTATCGGAGTAACGACAGCCGGAGGGAAACCATTGAGGGGTCTCTAAAGTTTAGAGTTCGATTTTACAAAAATAATATGTGTTTTAAAAGATATCGTAAAATGTAAGGCGTTTGGTATTGCGATTAAAAAAACACTTAATCTAAAATAAGAAAAAAAAAATGCAATTTCTAAGTAGGTTAGGGATACTTATTTGAAAATGCGTGAATTTAAACCAAAATCACCATTACGCATAACAAATATTTGATAACAAAAAATAATTGTTAACTTGTTTTAACAAACGTTTTTGTAATTTTAAAAAGTAGTGATTTCAAAAACATATTTTTTAAAAAAGCAATTTTTAAAATAATACTAAAAAAAAATTAGGTACTCCGGTTCCTGTTCTCGATTTTGGCCAAAATCGGGAACTGGGACCGAGTTGACACCCCTAATTCATAGTGGCTATTCTAATTAACTCAGCCCCATTAGAATATGAACAAGAGCATGTTTGAGATTGTATTTGAAAAATAGAGAGTTTAAGTCAAAAAGCAATTTTGGCAAAAGTTTCTTTTTAAGCTTTTGCTAAAAGTATGTTTTGACAATTTTTAGGTTTTTTGGACGCTTAAAAGTGATTTCAATTTTTTTTACCAAACAACTATTTGTTTATTCAAATAGACCTTTTAAGTATTAAACGCACTTTTAAACCGCTCAAACATGGATCTGGATCCTCTCCAATTAATGACCAGGATTTCTCTAAAGAGATCCTGAGGCCATAAATATGACATATGTCATATTAATAAAAAATATATTAAAAAATTAAGGGGTAGTTGGGGTGGCCCACTCATGGGCCAAATAAAAAATAAAAATAAAAAATAAAAAATAAAATGATTTGGACCTTGGGGGTTCAGCCACCTCCAAGGACCAAATAAAAAAAAAATAAAAAATGATTTAGCCATTAAGGGTGGCCGAACCACCCCAAGAGCCATCGGGGTGGCTTCGGTCACCCCTGAAGCCACCCGCAAGGGCTAAAAAAAAATTTGATTTGGCCCTTGGCCACCCCTAACGGCTATGGGGGTGGGTTCGACCACCCCCAAGGGTCGATCTGGGGTGGCTTCATAGGAGTGGATTGCCCCCTCTCCAAGGGCCAAATCAATTTTTTATTTATTTATTTTTATTTTTTATGTTATTTGGCCTCCTATAATGGTTCGCCCTTGGGGGTGGCTGGGCCATGAGCCACCCCTTAATTTTTTATTTTTTTAATTATTTTTAAAATATATATAATATTTTTTTTTATTTCTTTATTAATAAAACAAATGTCCTATTTATAACTCGAGGATATCTTTAAAGAGATTTTGGTCATTAATTGGATATTTTTCAATCTACTTTAAACTAGAGAAAATCATATTTCCTCAAACATACACCCAAGCAAATCCTAAGTGGAAGGTAATTTATATCAAGCATAAAAATTATAATCACAAAAGTCGAATCCATAACTATCGTATTTATCTAAACTCATAGAAATTGCCTTGGAGTTACTCAACTACCACCCTTAAATGTCCTGCCTACCACCAATTGAACGTAATAATTAGCTTCCCCAAAGGAAAAGGGGCGAAGCAAGTCGGCAAATCTTGCCAAAGACATGGAATGCGGACAATTCGTAAGCGTGGGGGGACCTTGTTTCCTCTTTCTAAGTCTTCACATCTACATAATTCCAAGCATTCAATTTGGCGGAGCGAATCACGAAACAGCGAACATTATAATGATGTATTGACGTACACGCTTTTAAATTATTTAATTTAATTAAATTTTTTTTTTTTTTAAAAAAAAAAAGTACAAATATTGACTTCATATATATTGTTAAATACACTAATTTTAAATTCTGACCAAAAAATAAATACGGTGGTACACCAACTCTCATGGCCACTAGACTTTCTTCTCAAACTTTGAATTTTTTTAAAATCCATTTGCTCATCCATTAATTCTCCGGGCTTGGCACAAGAATTTAGATTTAATATTTCCCCCAAGCCATTTCAGGTGTGTTTGGTAAAAGATTGTGTAATAAATTTGTGGTTTGAGTAGTAATAAAAAGTGTTTGGTGTATTTTAAAATAAATAGAAGTTTTGAATTTTTTGCTTGAAAAAAATAATAATAAATTATTTTGTAATGATTTTTTTGTTTGAATATTAATAAAAAATATTTAATATAATATAAAAATATTAAAAACTAAACTTTTTTAAAAAAAAACAAGAATTGGAACCTTTGCTTTGCCAACATAAATTCACGGAATCAGCAAACTTTTCATAAAGTACAGAAATTCTCTTTGGCGTATTTAGCACTGCATGAACTTGGCTTTCCCCACTTTGGTGGCAAAGAATCTCCCTAGTCCCCCTACTCAATAATTATTGTGGAAATATTCCAAAAGAAATTTAAAAAAACTAATTCAGTTTTCACTTGTATAATTAAGAAACAAGCTAAGAAAAAAAAAATAAAAAAATAAAAAATCTTTCAAGTAAACTCAGTTTTCATCGATCTCTCTACATTGGAGTACAAATCACGCTTAAACAAACTTGTGGATGTGTATGACTAGATCAAGCCTATGAAATCAGAATTAGAACTTGAATTTATGTGCAAATGAGTATATAAAAGGAAAAGAATGGTAAACAAGAAGGTTGAAACCTTTAAAGTAAAGCTTATAGCTAGCAAAAGGGACTCATAAAGTAATGGAATAATTATAACAAAACCTTTTTCACGGGTTGCTAATAGCTGTTAAAGTACTGATGGAATAATTTCATGAAATTGAATTCAAAGTTTGACCCAGACTTGACAGCTGCTCCTCCAGAAACAGTTTTAACTAGAAAGTTCTTTCTGCGTTCAAAAAATCATTAGAAACCATTCACTCAAGCTCTACAACCATGGCCAGAACCCTCCCAAAAGGCACTCCCATGTTCCTCATTCTGTTCACCATCTTCTCCTTCTCAACCTCTGCCGCCGGCGGCGGCTTCTCAAAGATCTTATCTCCGGCGAAACTTGGGCTCAAGCGAGAGAAGCTGAGCCACCTCCACTTCTACTTCCACGACATCGTCGGCGGGAGAAACCCAACGGCCGTGAGAGTTGCGGAGGCCGCCATGACGAACACGTCCTTCACGGGTTTTGGCGCTGTGGTGATGATGGACGACCCATTGACCGTACGGCCTGAGGTGAGCTCCAAAGTGGTGGGAAGAGCGCAAGGGATATACGCATCTGCTGCACAAACTGAGTTTGGGTTCTTAATGGTGCTCAACTTTGCTTTCATGGAGGGTAAGTATAATGGCAGCACTCTCAGTGTATTGGGGCGTAACACTGTCTTTTCGGCGGTGAGAGAGTTGCCGATCGTCGGCGGGAGCGGGCTTTTCCGGTTCGCACGTGGGTATGCTCATGCCCGGACACACACGTTTGACATCGGAACCGGAGATGCTGTCGTGGAGTACAATGTGTATGTCTTCCATTACTGATGGATGTATGTTTCTTTGCCTTTTATGGTTAATACTTTGAATTATTTGCGTCATTTTTAAGGGTGCTTTGAGAAATAAAAGACGTTGGGTTTCTCATTTTAGGATATATAATGTTGATATTGTACGGGTGAGATTTTTTCTCTGTTGAGTTTTTTCTCGATCGGGAAGGTGCCAAACCATTTTTTTTTTTTTTTTAGGTTCTTAGGATTTTTTATTTTATTTTTATTTTTTACTTAAGACTACCCTAACTATAATCATTAATTTTTATTATTAAATAACAACTAAATAACTATAATTTCTTATAAAACGAAATGCATAGTCTCCAAGGAGCAGCTCAATTGGCTCTGAACTACGCTTCATGAAATAGAAGTCACTAGTTCGAATCCTCCATCCACATCCCTTGTGTAGACATGTCAAAAAACCAAATGTACAAACTTTTCAAGATGTGTTTTTGGTAACCTACTTTTTTTTTTTAAAAAAAAAAAAATCCTAAAAAACTGATTTTTTATTTTATTTTTTTAACATTTACAAATAATTTTCTTAATTTTTTATTCAAATAAAATTCAAAACTCATTTTATTCGCATCAACTCACTTTTATGTCTTATCAATCTATTTATTTCTCATTTCTATACTACTAGCGTGTTTGCTTTGTGGTAGCCCGATAGAAATTACAAAAAATTTATACAATTAGGGCATATAGGTTTTAATGGGTAACGACCAAAAGATTTATTGGGCAAAATTTTTATTCAATTAAGACTTCTAGGTTTGAATGGACAAAGGCCAAAAGATTTATTGAATGGGCCAAAAGAATTAGTGAATAGGACCAAAATATTTATTGGGTAAGGCCAATAAACTGAAAGTAAAAATTTTACATATAGCATATTTTTTTTTCTAAGGAATTGGGGCCTTGATTGTCTCCATCTCTCCATTTCTAGCTAGTATCTATTAGTAAAGATTTAAAATTTGTGTATTTAAAGGTGTGGATGATGTTATATTATTTAAATTTTTTAAAAGATGTATTAATATTGATATCACATACACATTTAGAATATAAAGTTTAAATCATAACTATGAAATAAATTCTATCAATTTAAAATAAGAGAAATGTTAGGTTTACAAAATATTACAAAAAAAAAAAAAAAAAAAAAAAAAAGGTGAAAGTCTACATACTCCCCTCAAACTACCACTCAATTGACAATGTTTTCTCCAAACTTTTAATTGTGACAATGTTTCATCCAAACTACCAAAAATTGTCAATGTTCTCCCCAATGACAAAACTACCCTTAGTAAAATAAAAACAAAAAATACTAAAACTTATAGAAAAAACATAAAACTTGAAAATTAAAATTAAAATTCCAAAGGGTGGGAAATTTAAAATTAATATATATAAAATGATTTTATTTTTTTATAAAAATTAATTAAATAAGAATTTCCGTTTTAAAAAAATTGACAATTTTCGTTTTCTAAAACAAATTAAAAAAAAAAAAATCTTTTTATTAAAAAAAAAAAAATTCGTTAAAAAAATAATTTTTTTTAAAATTTTTTTATTTACAAAAAGTGTCCTTTTTAAATTAACATTTTGTTTTTTAAAAAAAGTAATTTTTTTTTTAAATTTATACGAGTATTTTTGTCTTATTGAAAAATATATAGGAGCATTTTTATTTTTTTGTTGGCCTTAAGGGGGACATTACCAATATTTTGGTAGTTTGGGGGGTATTGTCACAATTAAAACTTTAGGGGATGTTGACTTTTATAAAAAAAAAAAAAAAATTGTTACAAAGTAATATGACACAATATGATTGAAAAGAAGATAAATTCAAATTTTGATAAATTCAATTATATTTTATTACATTACTTAAAATGATATTTAAAAAATAAAAATAAAAAATTCTGTGAGCCTACATTTTTGAAAGAATCCTATATATTCCCAGAGTTTATGATCTCTTGATTGTGGGCAGTTAAATAAGTAGTCCTACAAAGGAAATAGAGGATTTTGGATCATATATATCTCTGAGAACCATCATAGATATAATTTTTGGATTTTACATCACTTGTCATTTATCACTTAAAAGAGTTAACAGAACAGGAGAATAACACTAATAAGAAAGTCATTGTACTACTCAGATTTTTAGATTTCATGCAATACGGAATTCATTACGCTTTCTTTTTTATCTGTTCATTTTAAATGAACAATCTAATTCGTGCCAACATTAATGCAAAAGGATAAAAAGCAGGTTTGAGCTATCTCAAGCCAAATGAGATAGCTCAGCCACTGCCAAAATACCTATCTAAGGTTGAACCATCCCATCGTCAAAGGGAGTGTTTTTGCCAGCCATCAAAATCACCTCAACCCGCATTGTTTTTGTTTTTATTTTTTTGGCATTGCTAACACAATTTGGATTATTATAAAAAATAAAAATAAATAATAAATAATAATGCTATATCTTCATGTCAATTTCACACTAAAGTACTGTGTTTTAAATCACTTCTATGTCAACAACTAAAAAAACCTTCTAATGAGGCCAATCAAATATATTATAGGCGTCATGAGTAGAGTTAAAAAAAAAAAAATGATGGAAGTTTTGTATTAATGCATTCCTATTCATTATTCCGTTCTGTTTCATTATTGGCTTTCACTTGAGCGCTAGCTCTACCACCGTTGACGCTCCATCTTGGCCAAAATCCTCCCAAAAGCCACTCCCAACTTCCTCATTCTGTTCACTATCTTCTCCTTCTCAACCTTTGCCACTGCCACCGGCTTCTCAAGAACCTTATCTCCGGCGAAACTTGGGTTCAAGCAAGAGAAGCTGAGCCACCTCCACTTCTACTTCCACGACACCTTTAGTGGGTGAAACCCAACGGCCGTGGTAGTTGCGGTGGCCCCCACGACGAACGCGTCTTTGACCCGCTTTGGTGGCGTGGTGATGATTGACGACCCATTGACCATCCGGCCTGAGCCGAGCTCCAAACTCGTCGGAAGAGCGCAAGGAATATATGCATCTACTTCGCAAACTGAGGTGGGGTTGTTAATGGTGTTGAACTTTGCTTTCATGGAGGGTAAGTATAATGGTAGCTCTCTCAATGTATTGGCGCGTAATTGTATATTCGTATAGAGGTGAAGATGGAGGACGTGTCTCCTGGAGTCATGATTCAAGAACAACACGTGGCAGAAGGGAGTCAAAGTGGAATCATGGGTGAAGATACAAGTGGCGGCTGAGACATGTTGGGAATTAAAGAGGTGTCTTGCTCATAAAGCAAACCCTTCTAATTAGGAAAATAAGGGATTTCATGTCCCAGTAGGAAAAGGACTTCATGTCCCAGTAGGCAAAGGATTTCCTGTCCTAGTAGGAGACGTAGGACTACCATATGTTTCAATTTACTCACTGTATTCTATCTATATAAGGAGGAAAGGTGATTTATAAAATTATGAGAAAAATTATTATACAACTCTTGTAGTTGCTTGGGAGGCTAGGGTACCTCGAATACCCCTTTCTATCTATCACCATAGGTAAACTCAAGAAACCAACTCTTGCAGTTTTGCCGGTATCTCGACCCATAACACGTTCACAATCACAATCCCATAACAATTTGGTATCAGAGCCAAGTTGTGAGATGACAGACCAAAGACTAGAGCGCGTAGAGAAGGAGTTGAGTTCATTGAGCACCATGGAGGAACGCATTGTTAAACGCATGGAGGAGATGATGGCTGCCATGTGCAACCAATTTCAAAACTCTCGTACTGAAAATCTATCAGGTGATGCAAGTTCATCCAAGAACAAATCTGTCAAAGGCCATACTAACCGGACTGATTCTAATTCGGTGATCCCAAAATTAGCCAAACTAGATTTTCCCCAGTATGATGGATCCGAAGACCCAACCAGTTGGGTTTGTAGAGTGGAACAATTCTTTGAATTTCAGAAGCAGCAGAAGAGGAAAAATTGGCATTGGCAGCGTACCATCTTGAAGGAGAGGCCCAACTATGGTACCAACTTTTTAAGGAAAGCGAAGAAGACTTCTCATGGGAGGCGATGAAGAAAAGGCTCCATGTTCGGTATGGACCCACACAATTCGAAGACTTCTTTGGGGATTTAACTAAGCTGCGCCAAATTGGTACTGTTCGTGAGTACCAAAGCCAATATGAAAGATTGCTAAGTAGGGCTGGACGACTGTCCATAACCCAGCAAGTAGGGGGCTTCGTTAGTGGGCTTAAGGAGCATATACGTGCTGAGGTCCAAGCCTCAAGGCCATCATCTTTAATTGAAGCAGTTGGTTTAGCAAGACTGTTCGAAGCAAGGTCCAATGCCCATCGGAGGACCACAAATTTTTCTGACGTAAGAAGGACCACGAATCCATCTAATTTTCCACCCCTTCCCTCCGCAAATTTATCTAGGAACCGTTCCCCAATAATCAAGAGATTGAGCCCTGAAGAACTGAAAGACAGAAGAGACAGAGGTCTCTACTTCAGCTGTGATGACAAATTTTCTCCAGGCCATAGATGCAAGAAATTATTCTTGATTGAAGAAGTGTATGCAGAGGAAAAAGAGATCCAGTTCGAAGGAGGAGCGAATGAGCACGAGTATGATGAAGAATATGCAATTCCAGAAATTTCTCTTCACGCTATCACTGGAGTTAAAAAACCGCAAACTATGCGTATTAAGGGGGTCATCCAGAAAACACGAGTGATGATGTTAGCTGATATGGGAAGCACCCACAATTTTCTAAATATTGAACTCGCTGCACGGCTGGGCGGCTGGGCATACAACCCGACAAGAACACAAAATTTGAAGTTATGGTGGCTAACGGTGAAAAATTTGCTAGCAAAGGAAAGTGTCAGAATGTTCATGTTTATCTTGGAGGTACTCTTTTTGTGCTTGAATTTTACCTTCTTGATTTAAGTGGGTATGATTCTATTCTTGGAGCCCAGTGGTTGAGGACCCTTGGTCCCATCCTTTGGGATTTTCCCAACTACAAATGACCTTCCAGTGGCAAGGGCATGAGGTCACCTTATGGGGCACGACTTCCCCTAAAAATAAGTTTATTGATGGACCTCAAGTGGGGAAAGAATTGAGGCGGCAGCAAGGGGGGTTCTTCCTCCAATTATTAGCTGTCCATATGGGGGTAGAACAACAAGGCCAATCCGTGACAGATCCCAAGTTGCACTAGTTGCTTGAGAGTTTTCAAGAATTATTTTCAGAACCACATGAACTCCCTCCGGCAAGAACCTATGATCACAAGATACCGCTTCTAGAAGGAGCAGGTCCAGTGAGTGTGCGTCCTTACAGGTACCCACATTATCAAAAGAATGAAATTGAAAAGATGATTGTGGAACTACTCAACAACGGGGTTATACGCACCAGCACTAGTCCCTACTCTTCACCCGTTCTTTTGGTGAAAAAACAAGATGGATCTTGGCGATTATGTGTAGATTACTGAGCCCTTAACTGGATCATCGTCAAGGATAAATTCCCCATTCTGGTAATTGATGAATTGTTGGATGAGCTTCATGGGGCCCAGTACTTCTCCAAATTGGATCTACGCTCGGGGTATCACCAAATACGAATGTACACAAAAGATGTGGAGAAAACAGCATTTCGAATCCACCATGGGCATTACGAATTTCTGGTAATGCCGTTTGGCCTTACTAACACCCCATCCACATTCCAATCATTGATGAACGAGATATTTCGTGAAGTCAACCGTAAGTTCGTCCTTGTCTTCTTTGATGATATCTTAATTTATAGTAAATCATGGGTGGAACATTTGAGTCATTTAACTATTGTTTTTAATATATTGAGGGCTAACCGGTTGTATGTGAAGAGAAGTAAATGTAATCTTGGCCAGCAGAGCGTTAATTACTTAGGGCATATTATTGAGCGGAATGGAGTCGCCATGGATCCTGAAAAAATCAAAGCAATGTTGGAATGGCCAAAACCCTCCACCATCAAGGCCCTTCGTGGCTTTTTGGGACTCACAAGGTACTATCGTAAGTTTATCCAAAACTACGGTTCTATTGCACGATCTTTAACATGGCTCCTAAAGAAGGACTCTTTCAAGTGGACTGATGAGGCAGAGCAAGCTTTCTTGCAACTCAAATGTGCCATGACTCAAGCACCGGTGCTAGCATTGCCTGATTTTTCCAAAACATTTATCATTGAATGTGATGCTTCGGGAGTGGGGCTTGGAGCCGTATTAATGCAAGATCGTCGGCCTATTGCTTACTTTAGCCAAGCGCTTCATGGTAAAAATCTTAATCTCTCTACATATGAAAAAGAGATGTTGGCTCTTGTCACGGCCATCCAAAAATGGCGTCCTTATTTACTGGGTCAAAGGTTCGTAGTCCAAACGGATCATCGGAGCCTCAAATATCTATGGGATCAAACCATTGTCACATAGGCACAACAAAAATGGCTAATCAAACTGGTGGGATATGATTTCACCATCGAATATAAGAAGGGTCATGAAAATGCTGCAGCAGATGCATTATCTAGACAAATGGAAGGTACATTAGCGGCTATATCTATGCCAGTGCCGCATTGGGTTGAACCAATCCAACTTGAAATTCAACAGGATCCCACGCTGTAAGCATTAGTGCAGAAAATTTTGCAAGGTGAGGCAGTAGGTCTTTGGCAATTCCACTCAAGTCTCATTTACTTTAAGAACCGGGTGTATATCAAACCAGATTCAGCTTTAGCCCCAGCCATCATAGCCGAGTTCCACAACAACACACATGAAGGTTATCAAAAAGGGCTCCAACGGATTCGGTCAGTATTCTATTGGCCCGGTATGAAGAAACAACTCAAGGATTTTATCCAACATTGTGACACTTGCCAAAGGAAAATTAGCGGCTAATGGAAGGTACATTAACGGCTATATCTATGCCAGTGCCGCATTGGGTTGAACCAATCCAACTTGAAATTCAACAGGATCCCACGCTGCAAGCATTAGTGCAGAAAATTTTGCAAGGTGAGGCAGTAGGTCTTTGGCAATTCCACTCAGGTCTCATTTACTTTAAGAACCGTGTGTAAATCAAACCAGATTCAGCTTTAGCCCCAACCATCATAGCCGAGTTCCACAACAACACACATGAAGGTTATCAAAAAGGGCTCCAACGGATTCGGTCAGTATTCTATTGGCCCGGTATGAAGAAACAACTCAAGGATTTTATCCAACATTGTGACACTTGCCAAAGGCACAAGACAGATAACACTAAACCTGCAGGGCTGCTCCAACCTTTGTTGATTCCGACACAAATCTGGTCGGACATTTCGATGGACTTCATCGATGGCCTACCCAATTCTTATGGCAAAACCACAATCTTTGTGGTGGTTGACTTCACTCCAATAAAACATCCATATACGGCACCTCAAGTTGCTCAGATTTTTTTTGAGGAGATTTTTCGCCTACATGGGATTCCCACTTTCATAGTATGCGATAGAGATCCTACCTTCACAAGTCTCTTTTGGCGCGAGCTCTTTCATCTCAATGGAACCAAATTCAAGTTTAGCTCGGCCTACCACCCACAAACGGATGGACACACAGAGGTGGTAAATCGAACAATTGAAATGTATCTCCGATGTTTCATAAGTTCAGCTCCAAAGTAGTGGGTTAAATGGTTGCCTTGGGTAGAATTTTGCTATAATACTGGGTTTCATTCGGCTACCAAGCGAACTCCCTTTGAGATTGTCTATGGTCGCTGCCCACCTTCTCTTTTATCATACATTCCGGGCACCACATGTCTAGCAGCAGTGGAAGAGGCTCTTGTTGCTCGTGATAATATTCTACGAGAGGTGCGTCATCAGTTACTAGGAGCTCAGAATCGCATGAAGCAAATATATGATAAGAGACACACTGAGAAGGAGTTCTCACCGGGGGAGTGGGTTTACTTGCGTTTCCATGGTTATCGGCAACATTCTGTGGCCCGAAGGTTTAATAAAAAATTATCCCCAAAGTTTTATGGTCCCTATCGTATTATTGACAAAATTGGATCGATAGCCTATCGCTTGGCGCTCCCTCCTAAGTCTAAAATCCATGATGTCTTCCATGTTTCCGTCCTTATGAAATGGGTGGGTGAGGGTAATCCAATTCAGGATCATTTACCTACAATTGATATGGGAGATGAGTTGCCTGTACCCCAAGCTATTCTGGAACATCGAACTCGTCAAGGGCATACATAAATACTTGTTCATTGGCAAGGACGATCTCCTGCAGAGGCCACCTGGGAATCCATAGCTGATTTTCAGCTTCGATATCCATTTTTTACCCTTGAGGACAAGGGTAATTTTAAGGGAGAAGGAGTGTTACAGACCTATATTCCTATAAAGGTGAAGATGGAGGACGTGTCTCCTAGAGTCATGATTCAAGAACAACACGTGGTAGAAGGGAGTCAAAGTGGAATCATGGATGAAGATACAAGTGGCGGCTGAGACACGTTGGGAATTAAAGATGTGTCTTGCTCATAAAGCAAACCCTTCTAATTAGGAAAATAAGGGATTTCATGTCCCAGTAGGAAAAGGACTTCATATCCCAGTAGGTAAAGGATTTCTTGTCCTAGTAGGAGACGTAAGACTACCATATGTTTCAAAATTTTGGAAAATATATATATTTTCAAAATAAAAATGCTTGAAGCATATGCTGGAGATTGAATGTGCCAATCGGTCAATTTTATGAACTTTTATATGTAATATGGCTTATTTAATATTTATGTTTTTAGAGTAGAATGATCATGACGTTTCATTGCAATAATGGTAACTAAATTAATATTGTTCTCGCGATTTGAGAAATAAAATAATCTTTCTCACAAAATATTGATCATGGGTCCAAATGATTTGTAAAATATACTTGTTTATTTGATTAAATTAATATCCATGTCATCTCCAGCAATAGTTGAGAAATTGCTGAAGGATTTTTTTTTTTTAAATTTGGACCGTTTGATGAAATCTAACGGTCTAAATCTCGCTGTGTCCCATTCAAAAAAATCAAAAAACAATTATAAATATTTAAAAAAATAAAAAATTAAAAAATTAATTTAATAATTTGGGGTGGCATTTTCCCCCATAGGGGGTGGCCGGCCACCCCTAGGGCCATGTGGGTGGTGCTGGCCACCCCCAATCGGCCCTTGGGGGTGGCCGAATCCACCCCCATGGCTGGGCTGCGGTGGTCAGCCACCCCATGGTGGCCAGCCACTCCATAGTATTAAATTAATTTTTTAATATTTTATTCGGCCACCCCCATGGTTGGACTGGGTGGCTAATCATCCGTATGAGAGAAAATGGGGTGTCCAACCACCCCATATTATTAAATTAATTTTTTAATATTTTAATATTTTAATATTTTATTTTATATTTATTTTTAAAAATATATATAATATTTTATTATATTTTTTTGAATGGGACACGTGACGAGATTTAGACCTAACAAAAAAAGGCATCCAACGGTCTAGATTAATTAACAAAAAAAAAGGCTTCAGCAATTTCCCAGCAGTATCCAACGGTCTAGATTAACAAAAAAACGCCAGTTATTGCAAGGGATCCAGATCCTGGTGAAATATACTTGTAATAGCTAGGGATCCTTATCCTCTGTGAAATATACTTCCAATTTTTGGCGTCAAGTTCGTCACTTTATTCATCAAGGCAGACTGACAGACGTGCTTTTCCAGTTTAACGCGTCCACCGAGATGCAGCTATGACGTCATACGCTGGCGTGGAACTCATTTCTTGTTTTTTCTTTTTCTGTTATGAATAAAAAATTTTCATTCGTCGCCTGAGAGATTCGAACTCTCGCGGGGAAACCCCATGTACTTAGCAGGCACACGCCTTAACCACTCGGCCAAAGCGACGCTGTGTGGCCAACAGATTTAACCAAATCTTCTTCTTCTCTTCACAAGGGGATTTTATTTTCTTTGTTTTTGTTTTTCTATTTAAAATTTAGTATGCATTGAAGTTATATATCCTGACATAGACATCAAAATAAGCTAATAATTTCTATTAATCGTGAAAATCCAGTTTTCTGGAGAAGTAGTGCAAATGTACTCGGTCCATATTAAGACCGTTTAAAATTGCATTGTGAAATATAGTTTCTGTTAGCTTGAAATAGCTTGGAAATATATATATATATAAAGTTTTGCTTCTCCCAAAATGCAATTTTGAACTTCTTTGAAACAAAACAGTTAAAAAGTGTCTTTTTTTTTTAAAAAAAAAAAAAATTGTTAAACAATTAGGCGTATTTTTGCTTAACGCACAGAACAATTTCTAAATTCCTTTATGCAATCTTAAATAAGCTCCGAAACTATATATTAAGGTGGGGGATTGGGGTCCCTTAACTAATTGCAAGGGCTTATATTTTTAAGGATTAAGGTTGTTAATTTAAAATGAACAATCTAAATTGAACCACGTAAACTTTTGAAGGAAAAAAAGAAAATGGCCAGACTATGTTATTTAGTTTCGATATGATATAAATATGATATGCTATAAATGATATCACAAAGGAATTATGGAAAAGCTTCTTGTTATGGCCTCCTTCCTTCTTAGCTTGCTTCTTAAACTAATTGTTTCAAGCATGCCAATTAGTAGCATTTTATGATATAGTAATGAAAATCATCATTAAATTTTAGATAAATTATTATTAAATTTGAAATTCAAGAGTAATTTTTATTGTTACGCCAAAGCGTGTGAGAGTGATGAGAATATGACATTTTTGGCATCTTATTAACCCAGCCTCTAGAGTGTCAGAAAAAGAACCATGGGTAGAGTGGGGTCATAGTTTATGCAGAATTTTTATGTTAACACATTAAATAGCTTCTAATTAAATATGAAGTAGGTATGATTAGCTTGTGGAGAGAAAGGCGCTGCAATGTTTCTCAAGCTGGATATGCAACCATGTGAGTCGACACTATTTTTAATTTAGTGTCGGTTAAATAGTAAACCGACACTATTATTAATGTCAATTATTGTTCAACCGATACTATTCAAACTGTCACTAAATCTCTTTTGTTTTTTTTTTTTGGACCAACAATCTCTGTGCTTGTTTAAGTGCTTGGTCCCTTATGAGGGGATGGTTAGCCATTTTATAGAAGTAGTGTGACCATCCCCTAAAAGTTTGTGAGGGTAACCTAACTCATAGAGTGATCTACCCTCTCTCTAAATGGGTGAGAGGGTGGTCAAACGATCCAAACCTAAATTAATGTGTCAACTGCTTCCTTTAAATGGAGAAACGATGATGCTGCTATTTGCATCTCTAATTTTTTCCTACATCTATGAAGCTTTTATGTGACTTGATGAAAAAGGGATAGTTGGACGGCCTTAATTAAATAGTAACTGATTACTATTTTATCTTTTGACCTTTTTACAAATGTGGTATTGTATCAGAGAATGGTCAGCCATTCTATGAATGACGAATGAGGTGCGGCCATCTCTTAAAAGTTTGTAATGGTAATTTAACTCAGAGTAATCTACCCTCTCTTAAAGGGTGAGGGAGTGATCGGACGACTACGACTAATCAAGCAAATGGATGATCAACCACTTTTAGTGATCTGACTATCATTTGCTTTTCACTGTGTGTGTTTTTTTTTTCTTGTCCATGAAGCTTTATATGACTCGATCAAATGAGATTTTCAGTAATTTTTTGATAAAATTATTAGTAATTTAGGCAACATATTATAAGAGCACAAATATAAATTTTATCATTTTAAATAAATTTCTTGATTACTCAATCATATATTCTAATAAATAAGTGAACAGAAAATTATTATAGATTTCAATCGATCTACTCTGTTTGATCCTTGCAATTGCTGTCCTTGTAATCCCTAGAAGACCGCAATCCAATGTTGGGGGACCTTCCCTTCCTGGTTCCTAGGCCTTTTCCCTTCTTTTGAGGTTCACGACTTTTAATGCCAATGGATTTTTTCTTTGAACTGTCTGCTTTCTACGTGGCATACATCCTGTTCTCTAGTCAATCCGACGGTCCCTAGGCTATTTACTTTTTTTCTTCTTTAAATTGCGTGGTAGGTCACCTTCCACTCGGAAATTTCAAACCCTTTTTGCTTCTGGTTATCTAATCCTTTATTAAGTCAATAATTTGTCCTCATATTGTAATACCCCATATGGTTTGGTTAGTGATCCCTTTCCATTGAGCCACGTTGATTATTATTTTTTTTAAAGAAGGTTTTATTTGTTTCGGAATAAAATAATTTTTGATTTTTTTTTTGTTTGTATTTTTTGGTATTTTGTGTAATTAAAAATAATAATTAACAAAAAATATTTATGTTAATTTTCGAATTTTTATTTTCTATTTTTAAAAATTGTAAACTATTGCATGAGATTGAGTATTTCATTCTCAAATCAATAGATTCAGTCAGCACATTATTAAAACTCCGCTAGAATTTCAATGGACAACTTGGTTGGGACCACGCTAGAACCTGTCCAAGACTCCACTGAGGCCTAACTGTAACCCGCCTTTATAAGGAATATTTATTTTTTTTAATAGCCCGTCTTTTTTACATTTTTTTAATAGTATTTAAAACAAAAAACAAAAAAAAAAACCATGTTCACATAAAATCCGAATTAGAAGAATTCTTACAATCATGTCGGTAGGAAATTTATACATATATTCACTATAAGTCGTTGAGCTGTCGCACTAACTTTGTCAGGCTTCTTCGATTCTGCATGACCTATCTGTGACAGATTACATATAAAGATACATCAACATTCACAAACTTAAACGCATCGAAACATTCTTTCTCCTCCAAAACCCCACCAACCTTTTCTCGACGCCATGGCCAAAAGCCTCACAAAACTAACACTCATTTTCTTCTTCGCAAGCTATGCCGCTGCAGAAACACCCAGTTTCGCTCGAAATATATCTCCTTCATCGCTTGGACTCAAAGAAGAGAAGCTAAGCCACCTCCACTTCTACTTCCACGACATTGTGAGCGGCCCCAACCCTACTGCTGTGCGAGTGGCGCAGGCCACCACCACAAAAACGTCTCCGACAGGGTTCGGAGCTGTGGTGATGATCGATGATCCGTTGACGCTCCAGCCAGAGAGTGGCTCGACACTTGTGGGAAGAGCGCAGGGAATTTATGCGTTGGCGTCGCAGCAAGAAGCGGGGCTGTTGATGGTATTGAACTTTGTTTTTGTTGAAGGAGAGTATAATGGTAGCACTCTTAGTGTGTTGGGGAGAAACACCGTCTTCTCGGCAGTGAGGGAGATGCCGATCGTCGGTGGGAGTGGGATTTTCCGGTTTGCACGTGGGTATGCTCTGGCGAGGACTCACACGTTTGATCTCAAAACTGGGGATGCCGTGGTGGAGTATGATGTCTATGCAATGCATTATTGAGCAATTCGTGTACATGTTCTTGGCTGTTCATGGTTAATAATTTTTTTTTTTTTAATTTTAATTTTAATTTTTATAAATTTCTAAACTTCTACTGTTAAGTGAAAAAAACTCATCGTGAATTTTGTTGCAAATTTTATATTTGAAAATCCTAGTTTACTAGTTTTGATATACGTTAGGTTTATAAATTGACTAATTCAGTGACAAAATAATTTTGCACGTAAGTTTTAAATTTAGAGTTGTGATCAAGATAAGTTTGGAGCTTAAACAAAGAAAAATCAAGAGTTGAAAATTTGGATTAAATAAAATTTGTCTGGACAAGGAAAAGTGTGTTTGACAAGAACACAAATATGAATCAATAAAAAAAATTTGGATCGATCCAAATTTATGTAATGAGATTTTACCCTAGCTAGCTAGCTTGCTGACTTTGCTCAAAAAACATTGTCTTTAATTCCCTAGTCTATATAAGCTTCATAAATCATAACCAACAACTTTGAGTATGTTAGAAAGGCGCTATTTCACTATTGTTGTAGAGAGTTTTCATCCATGATCTTGAGCCTATACATAGTGTCTAATTAATCTCCTTGTGTCAAGAGAAATTCATGTATTGAGATCTTTCATTACTTGGAGTGTTTATTTCAAATCATATAGTTCATATGGTCTCTTCCTCGACCCCCGTATTGGCTTGATTAGTTCGCGAGTTCTACGTTAGGGTGAAAAGACGGTTAGTAAAATTCACTAATTACCTCCGCTAACCGCCTAGCCTAGTGGTTAACCAGTGGTTTAATAACCGTTAGCTGCTTTTTAAATGAAAAAATTTAAAAAATTATTTTTTTAAAAAAAAATTGAAAATGATGTCATTTCTATACTAATATGATAGTATCATACTATATACGACACCGTTTTTAGATTTTTATACATTTATATATATTTAAAATTTTAAACACAAATATGACATAATTTCATGTATATATATATATATATATATATATATATATATATATATATATATATATATATAGGTGGTTAGTGGGTAGCGGTTAACAGTTATGAAAAAACTTAAAACTGCTAACCGTAACCACCTAAAAGGTTAGTGATTTTTCCTAATTGCCTTCAAAAGTGGTTAGCGGAAAGTTATTAACCGTCTGCCCTTTTACCCCTAGTTCAACAAGAACATGCATGGCTTCGATTTGGAGGGCGTATGGTATGCCCTTGCGGCTCTTCTGAAGGAGTTTTCCCTCCCATCTATTGCGTGCCATCGTTATGGCAAATCTGCATTCGGCTATGGCCCACTTCCTATATGCATTGCTATCTGCTGACATGCATGCCCTATATTGATATTTGGCGACGTGCTTCTAAGAGTACTAGTAGCAGATTTCCTTTAATTTTCTTTAAGTTTAGGGCACAAAATTACTTTTTGCTTCCTTATGAAAATATATTTCCCAATAGCCTCAATTACCTTTTCCTATACCATTAAAATATTATTTCTTTATAAAATACAAGTTCTTTACCTATCCTCTCTTTTTTCACAAAATCCCAACACAATCCACAATTAAAGATAAAAAGATGAAATACGAGAGATGAAAGAGAAATGTTTATATTAAAATAATGTATAGGGAACCACTTTTGGTTCCCTACACATTGGGAAACACAATAGCAATCCTTGAGGGTTGGCTAAATGTAGGGAATCTGATGAGAGTAGATTTTTGTGATTTTTTTGAAATTTTTCCTAAACATAGAAAAGGGAATGACATATAGGACATTTGTCGCTAGTGCTTTAAGGCTATTCCCTATATATACCCGCCGGCGTTGAGAAAATTTGGTGTATCTTTATTTGTAATCTGTCATAGCTATAGATTGTAGGTCATGCAGAATAGAAGAAGCCTCACAAAGTTAGTGCATAAGTTATATTGATATACGAATTTTTTTTTTTTTTATATATATATATATATATATATAAACATTCTTAATAAAGATTTGCCCGAATTAATAAACATCTTCAGTTTTTTTTTTTTTTTTTTTTTTTTTTTACATGTCCGCACAAGAGTCAATTAGGTGGGGGGAGTAACCTTCGCTTCATTAGGCATGGTCCCAGCCAATTGAACTACCTATTGGGGACAATAAATATCTTTAGTTTGCAAGACCGAAATGAACATAAATAAAATAAAATAAGAGTAGTGTTAAGGGTACTACAAATTTTATCAAAAGTTATTTACAAATTAATATGAAAGTAAATAATTATGCAAAAAACCTAGCTTATCAACATCTCAAATTATTTTACAAATTATAAATGATCACATCCGTTTATAAATGAACTGTAAAGTTGTAATAATTATCCAAACATTTACCATAAAAATAAATGAAAAGTCATGAAAATTGTCTGTTTGTATTCACGATAATCTGATAAGTAACTTAAGTTCAGGGATCATTCAGACACTTATAAACAGACCCTCATTTTAATGGCCCAAAAAGGGGAGGGTGGGGGACACTCCACCACTATCAATATTATTCTAAAGGAAAATGTTTGAAATAGCACACTTTAATTATAATATTTTTCAACTGCTGTTATTTTGTTTATAATTTCTTCACAAAACATAATAGTCCATAAATTAAATGCAGAAAAAACGAAACAAACCAACACGCATCAATAATGGAAGACATAGACATTGTACTCCACAACAGCATTTCTAGTTCTCATGTCAAACGTATGGGTGTTGGCATGAGCATACCCACGTGCGAACCTGTAAAGGCCGCTCCCACCGATGATTGGCAACTCCCTCACCGCCGACGACACAGTGTTACGCGCCAATACACTGAGAGAGCTACCATTAATATACTTACCCTCCATGAAAGCAAAGTTGAACACCATTAACAACCCCAACTCAGTTTGCGAAGCAAATGCATATATTCCTTGCGCTCTTCCGACGAGTTTGGAGCTCAGCTCAGGCCTCACGGTCAATGTGTCGTCGATCATCACCACGGTGCCAAACCCAGTCAAGGATGTGTTCGTCATGGCGGCATCCGCAACTATCACAGCCGTTGGGTTTCGCCCGCTGGCGATGTCGTGGAAGTAGAAGAGGAGGGGGCTCAGTTTCTCTCACTTGAGCCCAGTTGTTTCGCCTGAGATAAGGTTCTTGAGAATAAGAAGCCATGGTTCTTTCCGGCGGTGGCAAAGGTTGGGAAGGAGAAGATAGTGAAGAGAATGAGGAAGGTGGGAGTGACTTTTGGGAGGGTTTTGGCCATGGTGGTAGTACAGCTCAAGTGAAAGCAGGTTTCTAATTAATTGGCTTATATTAATTCATATAATGCCTTTCTTAGTTGTTTTTTTGTTTTTTGTTTTTTGTTTTTTTTTTCTGCTTTATATGTAGTGGTTTCATTGATGGAGGCCATTAGGAACAAGTGAGATACACGAGTCATGCTGATGGGTTTGGTGCCTAAAACGAGCAAAATAAAAACAACCGCGCGTTTGTATTAAAAGATTAAAGAGTACTCCATGCGGTTAAGGATTTCATAAAATATAGTCTTATAACAAAAGACCTAAGTCCTCACACATAGCAAAGATTTCTTAAAAAGCCTTGAAACAAAACCTAAATTTTCACCCTTTTCTATTGTAGATATGCCCAGGGAACCACCCGTACTTAAATTTTTATATTTCGATTGTTCTTTTAAACTAATTGTTGATAAATATATATTTTTTCTTAAATATTTTAATCGAGAAAATATATAATTGTAGTTACATGAAATTATGAAAAAAAAAAAAATTATATTGATCCCCAATCAAATTATAGAATTATCAAATTTATGAGTAAATCCTTATTAAGAATTTTTTTTTTATTACCAAATTTAAATAATATATTTTGCCCCTGTGAACAAAATTCATAGCTCCCCCACTATATATATACACTATAGGCCGTTTTTTTGGCAATGGCCATGCCAAAATTTCTTCTTTTTCAACTCTCAACATTTTTATTTTTGGACAAAATTTTTTTCCAAACTGATATGGAGGAAATATCATTCAACCCACATAAAATGGTGCCAAGTGGTTAAGAATTTAATATGCACATTAAATATTAAAGGTCATTAATAGCAGTTTACTAACTAAAGTTAACATTTTTTTTTTTTGTTTTCTTTTCTTTTCTTTTGGTTAAACATGAGACTAACGTTTTGTTTTTTCACCAAGGTTAGAATTAGCGTTAAAAACTGAAGGCCAAACGTAATATATATATATATATATATAAAAGTTGCATTCTAAGGACCCACATGTGACACATTGAAAGGACTAAGTGGAATAATATGAGTGGGTTGTACGAAGTCAAAATCCATTAAAAATAAAGGTGATGAAAAAGAAATGAAAAATCGAAGTGTAAAAAAAAATACAACGACGGTAGATTAAAAGACAAGAAACGAAGGGAAAAAAATAAAAAATTCAAAATGTTAGATAGCTCTCTATTAATGGGATAATTGAATAGAGATTAAAATCAGGGTTAAATACGTAATACTCCCTTAGGGTTTCATATCTTTAATTTTTTCCTTTAGGGTTTGATTTTTGTCACAGGAGGTATCTGTGGTTTTGATAAAGACTAAATTGGTCATTCCGTTCATTGATCGTTAGGTGACTTAATGGAAGTTCACGTCATTGACACATGGACCAATTAAAATTTGACACTTGACATAAGTGGTCACGTCATCAGTGATGACGTGGCCACCTAATTAAATTTTTGTCTTTTTCAAAAAAAAATTAAAATGATATTTTTTTCAAAAAGAAAAAAAATTTGTGGTGACCGCCCAAGGGGGTGGCCGAGCCACCCCCTTGGGACCTTGGGGGTGGCTCCCATTTGGCCAAATGGGGGTGGCCAGGAGGTGGCCAAGGAGCCACCCCAATTTTTTTTTTTTGTTTTTTTGTTAGATTTTTTTTTTTTGTTTTAAAATAAAAAATTTAATTAGGTGGCCAAGTGTTGAATTTTAATTGATCCACGTGTAAATGACGTAAACTTCCATTAAGTCAACTAACTGTTAATGGACGGAAGGATCAATTCGGTTTTTATCAAAACCATAGGTACCTTCTGTGATAAAAATCAAACCCTAAGGGAGAAAAAATAAAGAAATGAAACCTTAAAGGAGTATTAGGTATTTAACCCTTAAAATTAATCAAAATATTATCTAAAAGATGAAGACTCAATTGTTAAAATATCAAGAAGAGTACCTTAATATGATAGCAGTTTTCACGTATATGCCAAAAAATCCCTTCTTCTCCTCACTACAAGAATTTAGGTCTTTAGGGGCGACTTTGAGTCGACCCTAAAAGTCCTAAAGTGGACGCTGTTGACAACAGCGTCGACTTTTGGACCCTAAAGGTGTCGACGCTAATAGTCCGACCCTAATGATCAAATGTGTGATTATCAGCGTCCACTTAAAGTCGACCCTAATGACAACTTTTAGCGTCCACTTTATCGACCCTAAAAATCACAATATTTTGACCCTAAAGGTGATGTAAACGGAAGCCATAGTCAACGATAATGGTTAACCATTAGCGTCGACTTAAAGTGGACGCTAATAGTTAACCATTCGTCCACAAAGTGGACCCTAATGGTCCTAAAAAAATAAAAATAAAAATTAAGTATCAGCGTCCAAATCAAAGTGGATGCTGATAGTGAACCATTAGCGTCCACAAAGTGGACCCTAATGGTCCTAAAAAAATTTTAAAAAAAATTAACTATCAGCGTCCACTTAAAGTCGACCCTAATGATAACTTTTAGCGTCCACTTTATCGACCCTAAAAGTCACAATTTTTTGATCCTAAATGTGATGTAAACGGAAGCCATAGTCGACGCTAATGGTTAACCATTAGCGTCCACTCAAAGTGGACGCTGATAGTTAACCATTAGAGTCCACAAAGTGGACCCTAATGGTCCTAAAATTTTTTTAAAAAAAATAATCTGCGATCGATCGCAGTACCAGAAAGTGTTTGAGATTTTGCGATCGATCACACAATCGTGTGCGATCAATCGCAGTAGCAGTGCGCTTTCAATATTTTGCGATCGATCGCGCTCCAAATAACTGTTGTTTTATGGAGCATTTGGTGACATTAATGCTGGCAATGCACAAAGTTCCTTTGAGAATTCACCTGAAATGAGATTATCAGATAGGTCTAATTGGAAGAGCCTTAGAAGAGTCGACAACCAATCAGGAATTGATCCCACGAAACGATTTGAATATAGATTCAATATGTTCTTAAGCTTAGATAGCCATCTAGCCAATTGACCAGTCAGCTGGGATTCACTAAGACTCAAAACTCGGATGTTTTCAAATCCATCAGAACCAACTATAGTGTCATCACCTGGGATTGCCTCGTGTAGAAAATTTCCTCCAAGGAGGACTATAGTGAGTGTCTTGCAACGCATCAAAATCTTGATTGTGCTTGTGATATTGGTTAGCCTATTGTAAGCAAGTGAGAGGAAAGACAAGGATTTCAATTGAGGCACCTTGGGTAGGATTTGTCCCTCTAGTTGGTTTCGGGCTAGTCGAACGGCGATCAGGGATTTGCATGAGTAAAGGCTTACTGGAAAGTTACCGGGGAAGTTATTGGCCCCAAGTTCAATTACCGTAAGCTGATGAAGACTGGTGAAATTAAGGAAAGATATGTCTCCTTCAAAGAAATTGATTCGTAAAATCAATTGTGAAAGATTTGTGCAATTCATCAAAGATGGGGGTAGAGAACCTGTTAATGAGTTTGTATGAAGGATTAGATGCTTTAATTTGGAGAGCTTTCCAATATTCTCCGGGAGCTTGCCGCTCAATTGATTTCCATATAACTCAAGGTAGGTGAGTTTTGGAAGGTCCACAATGTCATTGTTAATGGGTCCAGAAAGATCATTGGAAGGTAAGGAGATTTCTTCCAACTCGACTGCATTGTATATATCATTACGAAGTGATCCCGAGAGAGAATTAAAACCTGCTCGAAAAACTTTAAGTTTGGAACATGCCCACAGTCCACTAGGAATTCGGCCATTATGTTGATTAAAAGAGAAATCAAGGAGCTTAATAGTGGTAGAATGAACACAAGAAAATGAAGGAATAGGGCCTGTCAAACTATTGTTGCTAACATTGAGCTCAGTCAAATTCAATGCTTGTTGGAGGAAGGAAGATTGGATTGTTCCATACAAGCGATTACTAGATATGTTGAAAATTTGAATGGGGGCAGGCCAACCAGATATATCTCCAATATCTCCAAATAGATGTAGCTCAAATCAAGGACCTTGGGTTGATTCAAGGATGAAAACAATCCCCTAGGGAAAGGCCCCAAAAGTGAATTGTGAGAGAGATTTAGGTGGGAGAGACGTGTGAGGTTTCCAAGAGAGGGGGATATTCTCCCATTGAGGCCTTTAGAAGGTAACCAAATATGGGTGACTTGGTGTTGATGATCACAAGAGATGCCTTCCCACTTGCAACAATCAATGGAAGACCAATTTAGTGGAGGAGAAGACATACGGTTGAAGGCTAAGAATGAGAGAGAGTCACAATCCATTTGGTCGGAGGCATGATTTGTGGCGAAAATTCCAAAGAGAAACAAGGTGAAGAGGAGATAATAAGGCTTTAAATATAGCAACGTTCTTGTTTGATAACTCATACAAGAAGAAGCATAATAAATTGGTACCTGGTTTTTGGGCCAAAGGAATGAAAGGCAAAGTTTCAGAAGAAGCAAGAGAGAAATAAAGTACATCTTGTATACCTCTCTATATAAGTTTCCCCAAATTGCAAGTGTATATAATGAGGGATTGCTTTGAGTCAATTGACACTACGAAAAAACAAATTTTTTCTGACGGAAATTTTCTGACGTTTCTTGGTGTCTGACACGTCAGAAAATTTTTCTGACGTGTCATTCCTGACGCGTGTTGATTGTCAGAAACGTAGGTGTCAGCAAAAAATTTTTACTGACGTGTTAGAGGGTAGAACGTCAGAATTTTCTAACGTTCTAATATACCACACGTCAGAAAAAAATTGCTGACGTGGTAAATGTTACCACGTCAGAAAATTTTCTGACGTGGTACATTTACCACGTCAGAAAATAAATTTTTTTCTTTTTTAAAATTTTTTCTGCAGGAGTGGTCTAGAGATTAAATTAATTTAATCTTTATTAATTTAAATTAATCAGAGATTTTTTCTTTATTAATTTAAATTAATTTTCAATTCAATTATTTTTTTTTTTAGGAATTTCTCTGCACCCCACTCGTGTGGCCGGTGCAGAGATTTTCGTTTCTCTGCAGGAGAGGTGCAGAGAAACGAAAATTTTTTTGCTTCTTTTCTCAATTTTTTCTTTCTCTCTTCTTTTCTCCGGCCAGCTCGATCTCCATTTTCTCACTCTCTCTCTCTTCTTTTCAATCTCCATTTTCAAAAATTCAAACCCAAAAAATCTTCAAAAAATCAATCTGAAAACCCAAAAACCCAAATGCCAAACTCAACAATTCTTCAAAAACCCAAAAATCTTCTTATCTTCTAGAAGAGATCGATCTCTTCTTCTTTCTCTTTTTTTCTTTTTTTTTTGTCTTCTGCTTCTCTTCTCCTCTTCTTTTTCTTCTTCTTCTTCTTTCTTCTTCGATTTGCTGCTTTCATTGTTTCCCTCTAGATCTAGAGGGAGCTGCCGTGCAAGCATGTGCAGAGAACCAGGCCAGGAGATTAAGAGAGGAGAGAGAGAGTGTGTGAGAAAACGTGCAGATCTAGAGTGTGGAGAATTAATTAAAGGGAGAATGAGAGAGGAGAGAGAGTGGGAGAAATAAATGATGGGGAAAAGAATAAAAAGAGTAAAAAGTTGAAGGAAAAAAGAAGAGGGAAAACTTTTAAAATCCCGCCCATATTTTTGCAACAGTATTGAGGGAATTTCTGACGTGGCGATGTGCCACGTCAGAAAATTCTGACGTGGTACACTGCTACGTCAGAAAAATTCTGACGTGGCGGTGTGCCACGTCAGAAAATTCTGACGTGGTACACTGCCACGTCAGAAAAATTCTGACGTGGTAGTGCACCACGTCAGAAAATTCTGACGTGGCACACCGCCACGTCAGAAAAATTCTGACGCAGCAAACATGGCAACGTCAGAAAATATATATTTTTTTATGTTTTAAAATTTGTAACAATTTTCTGACGTTGGAGTATTTAACACGTCAGAATTTTCTGACGTGTTAAAACTAACACGTCAGAAAATTCTGACGTGGTACTATTCACACGTCAGAAAAAAAATTCCTGACGTAGTAAAATTCCAACGTCAGAAAATTAATGACGTGGCAACAATATATATATGTACTGTAGCCACGTCAGAAAATCCTATTTTTTTTGTAGTGTGATTTGGGTGTTGCTTAGTCTTCTTCATGAAAGTTACTATGAATCATAGATAAGTTATAGGTTATTTATTTATTCTGACAACGACAAACCAACCTCAAAGTGTTTGGTGTTTTTTGCCATGATCTTTCGTGGAAAAGGATTTGGTCGTCTAATTATAATTTGTCTTAAATCAAATAAAACCATATTAAATACAGATTGTTAACACGGAAATTTCACACGCATATTAGGTAGAACAAAACCCATGACTTACATATTAAATACAGTATGAATACAAGAAATTAGGTTAAATTATAAATTTGTTTATCTACATTCACGTCATTGGCGATTTTGACCCTTAAGAGTATGATATTTGGTGAATTTATTTATTTATATTTATTTTTGGCTTCTTTCAAATGTCTATATATTATTGCTTCCCGTTAGGCACCGTTTGACAACTATTTTCCTTCCCTTCGACACTATTTACACTTCATTTTTTCAAAAAAAAAATCAACATTAAAACATTCTCACTTTTTTCATTTTTTATATCACATCATTAACTTTTTATTACTATTCAAATGAAAAAATAACTACAAATTAACAAAAAATTTTCATTTTTCAATATAAAAATTTCAAAATTTTATTCTATATCGATCCACGTCAGCTACAGTACTAACAAAGGCAAAAGGGGTTGCCAAACAGACCCTAACGTCCTTTCTTCTCATTCATATATCTCTTATCGTCTCCATGATATTCTTCCTAGGGGTGCAAAGGCGGTTACGGTTAGCGGTTAGTGGCAATAACCGCTAACCCTAACCGCCTTAGCGGTTAGTAGATTTTACTAACCGCAACCGCTAACCGCCTAGCGGTTAACGGTTAGCGGTTAACCGCCGGTTAGCGGTTAGCGAAATAGATAACCGCCCGCTAACCGCTTTTTTAAAATTGGGCCTTTTTTTTTTTGGCTTTTTGGGCTTTCTTTATGGCTTTTTGGACTTATTTTTTTGAGCTTTTTTTTACCCTCATTTTTTTTTCTTGTATTTTTAATATCTTCTTGGGCCCAATTGCTATAAAAAGAGCCCATATTGAAAAATAAAAAATATTTGACCTAAAATTTACATTTACTTATACTTTAAAAAAATTTCCTTAAATATTAAATCATAACCGGTTAATTATTTAAATTCTTATCATATTTACTTATAATCTTTTTTCTTTGAATTGAACTTAATATTTAATGGTAAATGGTAATGTTCAAATTCCTAAATCCTAAATTCCTAAAGTATCTAATAATGCTTTAATTAAATTGTAGACTTGTAGTTATAAGTAATATATTGTTTAATTCAATTGAATCAATTGTGATTATCATTGTACATGAATCATATGATCAACTTGTAGACTTATGACTTATGAGTTATGTCATATTATATATGTATTATTTATTATTATATAATCATATGATTTAATGATCAAGTCATCATGTGATATAATCATATCAATTATAGTGATAATATATAAATTACTAAAATTATAATGATAATACATTAATACTTAAATTGTATTTATAAGTAACACATTGGTCATTGTTTAATCCAATGTCAATTACTTAATTTGATATTATACGAATCATACCATCATTGTACATTAATAATATGATTCACTTGAAGTCTTGAATAAAATATTTGAATTGTCATTGAATCATATGATTAAGTATTGATATTATACATTTATATTATTCATATACATATGTAGACTTATATAGACTTATAACATATATAGACTTATAAGTTTATAACATACATTGGAAATAAGTCTCTAGATATTTAATTGTTGTATTAGTATGAATTAGTATACATATGAGTTATGTCATATTATATATGTATAATTTGTTATTATATAATCAAATGATTTAATGACCAATCTCATATGATATAATCATATAAATTATAGTGATAATATATTAATACTCAAATTGTGATTTAATTATTATTATTTTTTAAAATTGTGATTTAATGATCAAGTGATTATGTTATTTGTATATATATTTTTATAATTAATGATCAAGTGATTATGTTATTTGTATAAATATTATAATTATATTATATAAAAAGGCGGTTAGCGGTTAGCGGTTACGGTTAGTAGACCCAATAACCGCTAACCGCTAACCGCTAGGCGGTTATAGCGGTTAGGCGGTTAGCGGTTAATGCGGTTAGACGGTTAGGCGGTTAGGCGGTTGGCGGTTATAGCGGTTAGCGGTTAGCGGGCGGTTAAAAACCGCCCGCCTTTGCACCCCTAATTCTTCCATATGATTGTAGGAATAATCTTCTTGACTCTCTTCACTAAAATTGCTTATAAGCTCTTAAAAACTCGTCAGATTGATTAAATTAGCCAACAAAAAAGCCAGGTCGCATAACTGGCAAGATTCAGATCTGAAGTTTGAACCACCCTACCATGCATGCTATGAATAAAAGAACAAAAAGCATTAATTCCAAAATCAAAACAAAAATAAAGGTTGCTTGGAAACCAATTGGCTCAAGAGTTCACAGATCTCGTTCAAGGATCTGTCGAAGAAGCACTTGAAGTTCTTCTTGTCAACCAATTTGGGTTTGAATCTTCATATATATATATATATATACTTCTTCTTTGTTGGAGCATAATAATTATTACTACCCACCTCCATATTTCCTTTTCATTTATGAGAAGCCCAATGAATATTTTCTAGTGTTTCTTGCTTTAACCTTTGCTCTTCATCCACACACATGGCTAGAAATTGATTCGTAGACCATTTTTCTTTATACACGTCTTATAACATTTTGCATGGTCCATTTTTCTGAATTCAGGATGTTAAAGGACAAAATGAACAAGAAATAACTCAAACATGTCAACTATGATTTGAGCCATTTAGTAATGAGATATAAAACTGCAAAATAATCATTACATACTCACAATTAATACGCATGCTATAAAGTGTGTTTGACAAGATCACAAATTTGAATCAATAAAAAAAATTTGGATCGATCCAAATTTATGCAGTGAGATTTTACCCTAGCTAGCTGACTTTTGCTCAAAAAACCTCGTCTTTAATTCCCTAGTCTATATAAGCATCATAGCCAACAACTTCGAGTATGTAAGAAAGGCTATTTCACTATTGTTGTAGAGAGTTTTCATCTATGTTCATGAGCCTACATAGTTTCTAATTATTCTCCTTCTTGTGTCAAGAGAAATCCATGTATTGAGATCTTTCATTACTTGTAGTGTTTCTTTCAAACCATAGAGCTCATATGGTCTCTTCCTCGATCCCTGTATTGGCCCGATTAGTTCGCGAGTTCTACGGAAATATGCATGGCTTCGATGACAACACCCTCACCATACCCTTGGAGGGCGTAGGGTATGCCCTTGCGGCTCTTCCGAAGGAGTTCTCCCTCATCCAGGCCAGCTCAACCATTAGGCGAGTTAAGCGGTTGCCTAGAGCTCCCAATTTAATAAAGCTCCAAATTAAAAAATATTAATTAAAAAAAATTTTCCATAACAAAATTTAAAACCCTTATTACCCTCCATATTCTTTAATTAAGGCTTCTAATCATAGTAAATAAGTAATTTAAAAAAGGTCATAATTTAATAAGGCCCTCAATTAATGAATCCTAATAAAACAAGTTCCATTAAAAAAAAAAATTCAACACCTAATTGCCGTTTCCATAAAAAATAAACACAGTCAATATATATGCTTAAATTAAGGCCCCCTACTTAATTTCAAAAGTGCATTAATATCATTTGATTCTCTAATATTCTAAAATAAATAAGGCTTAAAAAATTGATATCCATAGATAAGAAAATCAAATAATAATAAAGATATTCTTTGGGATTGATATCAATAAAGACATTCCGAAACTACATATCACATTCTTTGGGACTGTCCATCTACAAAGGACGTCTGGGGGGAATAGTAAAAGGATTTTCCAAAAAAGTGTTTTTAGAGGATCAGATTTTTTCAATGTAGCTAAGGGTATCTATGTGAGGGGTGATATGGATGTGTTTGGGCTGTTTGTGGAACTTGCACACAAGATATGGAAGAGGCGTAATGGTTGGATCCTTGAAGGCAAATTCATACTCCCGGATGCCCTGATACGAGAAGCTACAAACGCCGTAGAGGAGTTCCAAGATGCTAATGCTAGCAAATAGCTGAATCCTTCTTCTCCGAGTGATGACAGATTTGTTCGGTGGACTACACCCACAGAGGGTTGTTTTAAGTTGAACTGTGATGCTGCCTTAGATAGCAAAGGGGGAATAATGGGGTTTGGCATTATTGTGCGTGATTGGGAAGGGCAGGTTTTTGCTGCTAAATGTTTTTCTCCAAAAGGGAGCTCTAGAACCCACTTCAGTAGAAGCGATGGTTGTGTTCTATGGGGTCAAATTTTGCCATGAAAAGGGTCTACAAAAGATAATTATTGAAAGTGATGCAAATCGGGTTATAACAGGCACCCAAAACCGTGGAGGAGAAACATGCAGATTTGGACATTTAATGGATGACATCTTATTGATATTGGGTTTTTTTTCCTTCTCGGGAGGTTTGTCATGTGAAGCGCGAGGTTAATAAAGCAGCTTATGGTTTAGCTCAGGTAGCAATTAAACAAGTCATTGATGCTATTTGGGTGGGGGAAATTTCTCCTTATATCCGTGATATTGTTTTGGTAGAATTCTCTGCTCTTTGATCCTTTGACAGTTTTGTGACTGCACTTGATCTTTTTGATTAATGAAAATTCATAATCTATTTTTCTTAAAAAAAAAAAAAAAAAAAAAAAGAAGATATTCTTAAATAAAACTCAAAAAGCGAGAAGAATAATTTTTAAATAAAAATATAATTAATATTAAAATAAAAATTATTTAATTAATATTTAAATATTAAAAAAAAAAACCCCACTTAAACTTTTTGTCTATCGCCTCAAAAGAGTCAAAATATATCGGACTGGCCCTGCCCTCATCTATCGCGCGCCATCATTGTGGCAAACCTGCATTCGGCTATGGCCCATTTCCTATATGCGCTGCTGTCTGTTGATTTGCATGCCCGATATTGATATTTGGTGACGTGCTTCGAAGGCTAAATTTGGTGTATCTTTATATGTAATCTGTCATAGATTGTAGGTCATGCAGAATAGAAGAAGCATCACAAAGTTAGTGCAGCAGTTCTAACAACTTATAAGTTATATTTGAAAAGCTTAAAAATATAATTTGAAAAGTTATATTTCTTGGTTTACAATATTGATAAATGTTCGGAATATTTTCACCCAACTGGCCCATCGGACCTTGGGGTTCAAGGCCAATATTAAGCCCACAAAGAAAGCACTATTGAAGTACGTAGGAGTCTTAATCTAGCTCCAAGATATAAATCTCATATTCAATAATATTCAATGAGACTCAAATCTTGTGTATTCAGGCTTACACTCTTCTCTAAGAAACTGCCTTAGGCATTAGAGTTTTTTTAGTATAGACGCTAGTGGACCTTTAGACGCTCTTGTTATTTTGCAGCAATTGTGGAAACTCAAAGAACGTATGCTTCGAATAACGCGTAGCTCACACCGTACCGGAAACTGTTCTAACACTATACAAAAAATTATATATATGTATAATTTTATATACATTAATAAACATTAGCCCGAATTAATAAACATCGTTAGTTTGCATGACGGAAATGAATATAAATAAAATAAAATAAGAGTGGTGTTAAGGGTACTACAAATTTTGTTAAAAGTTATTTACAAATTAATATGAAAGTAAATAATTATGCAAAAAACCTAGCTTATCAACATCTCAATTATTTTACAAATTATAAATGATCATATTTGTTTATAAATGACTTTATAGTAAAACTTGTAATAATTATCCAAACAATTACCATAAAAATAAATGAAAAGTCATGAAAATTGTCTGTTTGTATTCACGACTAATGGATGAAAAATCTAATGGCCATTCAGACACTTACCCAAAAAACTCTACTTTCACATAAACAGGGGAGGGTGGGGGACAGTACTCCACCACTATCAATATTATTCTAAAGGAAAATGTTTGAAATAGCACACTTTAATTATAATATTTTTACAAACGGACCAACAACTTTTGTTATTTTATGTTAAATCATAAGTTGTTTTAAAAGCTTAAGCTTATAGGAAGAGGTAAAATTAATCACTTAATCATTACTTTAACATTCCCTCTCACGTGTGAGCTCAAACTACCTTTTAATAGGTGAGACCTAATACGTATAATATTTAATTTAAATGGGGGTGATTTGACGGAGTCAATGTTTAATCTCAGGACCTTGGCTCTGATACCATATTAAATTATCAATTATCTTAAAAACTTAAACTTATAGAAATAAGTATATTTAATCATTTAATCGTTATTTTAACATTTTATTTATAATTTCTTCACAAAACATGATAGTTCATAAATTAAATGCAGAAAAAGCAAAGCAAACCATCACGCATCAATGATGGAAGACATAGACATTGTACTCCACAAAGAGCATTTTTAGTTCTCATGTCAAATGTATGGGTCCTCACAGTGGCGGATCCAGGATCTTCACTCATGGGGGGCATTTTTTTATGAATACAAAAATAAAATTAATTAAAAATATTAAAATAATAGTTAAATATTAAAAAATGACAAGCTCTTATTTGTAGATATGCTATTCGGATTTGGTTTCTATCACTAGGATTATAATTGCACTTTTTTTTTTCTTTTTTTTTTTTAATTTCTGGGCAAATTTGCTAAATCTACTTCAACACTCATTTAAAATTTAATTTGAACTCAATAGAATCGTTGTTTTTATCTATAATATCAGATAACTACAATTATATATTTATATAATTAAAATATGAAACAAAAAGCCAAAAACTATATAAATTCATAAATAATTAAATATAAAAACAATTATCAAGAAGAAGCTGAATTAATAGCAATATAAAAATTAAAACAATCAATTGAAAAGAACAATTTAAATCTAAATCTAAAAATTTGATTCCATATTTACATGATTACGTGCTTCAATTTTTTGTTGAAGTTATTATCAAGAATAGGCTGAATTACTAGCAATATAAATATTAAAATAATTCATTGTAAAGAATAATTTAAATCTAAATCTAAAAATTTAATTACATATTTACACACCTCAATTTGGTGAAAGTATATAAGAATATATTTCATACATACAATTAAAATATATAACAAAAATTATATATATTTATAAAAAAATTAATTTAAAATAGAAATTTAAATATAAAAACTTAATCAATGTAAAAGTTGTCATAAAAATGTAAATTTACAAAATCAAAAGTTTCACAAATCAAAAGTTACTACTTCATCTCCATTTCTCTCCCCTTATAAGTCGTGCTTTTTTTTTTTTTTTTTTTTTTAGACAAAAGAGGGGGGAGGGGCGACCAGTGTAGATTTCCCCCCCTGGGCGTGACCATAGGGGCCCCCCTCGCCATGGAATGTCCGGTTTGAGCCATAGCTACTGCCTAAGCGGCGAGCCCGTCACCACAGCCCCACAAAGGTGCGAGTTGGTAAAGCCCAGTGTTGAGCACGCACTACTACCGCAAGCGGCCTTATAAGTCGTGCTTATTGGTTGAGAACTATACTTTAGGCTTTTTTTTTCTTTTTTTTTTTTTTAAGTTGTTTGTTTGCTTTATTTATTTATTTTTAGCGAAAAGGCTTTTGTTTTTAATCATTTTTTTCCTAATTAAACCAGCCGAGCCACTGGCCCATAATCCCATTGACGTTTTTTTTTTTCTTCTTTCCAAAGCCCACTTACTTGTAAACAAGAAAAAAGCTAACATTTTTTAACTGGTCCACAAAGAGTCCAAATAGCAAGGACATGATTGTCAATTTGCCTACAAACAGACCAAAGCTCACTTATTAAAACGGTGTGTTTAATTAAAGGGCATGGTTTTCAATTTGCCATCATCTTCTTCCTCATTTCATCCTGTAACTGAATGTCTGAAAACTACAGGCGCAGCAGAAAAATTTCAACGTCCCAACACTGCATCAATCGTTTGCCCCGGATAACTGGGGCATAATCATGGCCGAAGGGGCTAAGATGGGGCATCATCATGGCTAAGGGGTATAAGAAATTTTTTTACCAAGGGGTAAGAAGAACTTTTAGGGGTCGAGAGGGGGCATATGCCCCCTCTCGACCCCCCCTGGATCCGCCCCTGGGTCCTCACATGAGCATACCCACGTGCGAACCTGAAAAGGCTACTCCCACCGACGAATGCCTTTGCATTTGTTCCTTGACAGCCATGGTTCTTTCCGGCGGCGGCAAAGGTTGGGAGGGAGAAGATAGCGAAGAGAATGAGGAAGGTGGGAGTGACTTTTGGGAGGGTTTTGGTCGTGGTGGTAGACTGGTAGTAGTCTAGTAGAGCTCACGTGAAAGGTTTCCAATTAATTGGCTTATATTAATTCATATAATGCCTTTGTGCTTTATGTTTTTTTTTTTTTTAAAAAGAAATCCATATCAATCTCATTTATAGAAATCATGAGCATAAAGTTTTTACAAGCAACCATAGCCAAAGCTACAAGATTACAAGCGTCACAGATGACATATTACATTCCAGATCCAAAACTAATCCACTAACTCATGGCTAATCTACATATTAAAAAATAGATATGTACTAAATAGACTCAAACTAATGCATAGGTGGTACTTATTCGTTGGAACTGAGGGTAGACAAACTTCAAGCCGAAACTCTTCCTCCTCGACCCGAAAGCCAAGATAACGTTCACATTCATAGCCTAAAGGTCTGGACCATAGCAAATAACCCAATGAACATCATGCATGCAGATTGAGAGGGGACAGAGCCTTATTATAAGCAAAAAAAAAGGAAATAAAAGCGTACAAGGAAATAAAAAGACTAAAATAGAAATACAAACAGAATAGAAAAAAATTGGAAAAACAACAGATGGAAACCAACAGAACAGGGAAAAAACAGAAGAATCACACTAACCGGGAAACGGCAGCCGGAAGGAAGCCGATCATGTGCTGGCTGGAAACCAACACGGAAGGTGGCGTTCGAGCTCATCATGGGGGGACACGAGGAAAGACCCAACAGTGGACGGTGGGCGGCAGAGTGAGCGCGGAAGAGATCGGTGTCGCACACAAAACAAAACTGGAGGAGAGTTTGAGTGAATCCCCCAAGAGTATCACCCACAAAGTATGACAAACAGGCAAGGCAACAAAAACAACACACCAAAATACACAGGAAAAGACAGACATAAAGGAAAGGAAATAAAACAACTAGAAACGAAATAAAAAAAACAGCTAGAGAGAACCGAAATCAAACCAGATCTGGAGAGACGGATCCAGTGCAAAAGGTGTGATGGGCATTGGCTGATCCGGGTCGCAAGGTGGTGGAGCGCGCGTTGAGGTGGACCAGACGACAAGCGGTCGATCGGGCAGGACACGAACTGAAGCCAAACCCGACCCAGCAACAAGCGTGGCGGATGGAGAAGGGTGGAAGAACGGCCTCCAAAAGACCCTAGAATCAGAAAAGGGGCGGAGAGGGAGGGAGAGGAAGAAAACGCCCAAAGAGCAAGGGACATCAAGTAAATAGGCTAGCTCTAGGGCGGGGAGAGAAGATGATGAGGAGGAGGAGGGGGGAGGGGGAGAACAGGGGTTCTCCCCCTCCGACGGTGCTCTCTGCTAGAGATGATGAAACCCTAGCAGAGAACGTCTTGAGAGTTGCAAGAGATTAGTCTTCTCTTCTACACAACTAGTTGAGTGCTCTACAGATTTTGTCCCTTTGTGCTTAATATTGTGGTTTCATTGAGGGAGGCCTTTCACAACAAGTGAGATACAAGTCATGCCTATGGGTTATAAAAGGTTGTGTGTGTGTTTATATATATATATATATATAAGGATTTTTTTTTTTATTTCACTTTTTTTTTTGACATGTCCGCACAAGAGGGGGAGGAGGATTCGAATTAATGACTTCCGCTTCATTAGGAGTGGTTTCAGCCGATTGAGTTACGTTTATCTCCCAAAGCACTTAATTGCCCTTATAATTTTAAAAAATAAATAAAAACGAAAAAAAAAAGAAAATAAAAAAAGAAAAACAAAAAGAAAATAAAAAATTGGGTTTGATCGCCAACCACCCCTGTAACCACACCCACCCTCTTTGGCCATAGGGGTGGCTTGACTACCCTCATCTGACCGGATTGTGAACCCCCACAGCCTATTAGGGGTGGCCGACCACCCCCGAACAGCCGAATTGGGGGTGGCGAGCCACTCCGTGGCTCATGGGGGGTGGCCAACCACCCCAAAGGGCGAAAGAGAGGTAATCAGCCACCCAAAATGGCTAGTTATATCGCGAGGGATTGCTTTGAGTCAATTGATTTGAGTGTTGCTTAGTCTTCTTCATGAAAGTTACTATGAATCATAGATAAGTTATAGGTTATTTATTTATTCTGACAACGACAAACCAACCTCAAAAGTGTTTGGTGTTTTTTGCCACGATTTCGTGGAAAAGGATTTGGTCGTCTAATTTGTCTTAAATCAAATAAAACCATATTAAATACAGATTTTCAACATGGAAATTTCACACGCATATTAAGCAGAACATAACCCATGACTTACATATTAAATACAGTACGAATACAAGAAATAAGGTTAAGGTGGTGTTTGGCAAAAGCCCCACGCAGCCTAGACACTGTTCAGTCAAAATTGTGGCTCCTTTCCCTGACGTGCATTTATCGTATTACCCTTCAATTGTTTCTCCAAAAAAATCCCAGCGCATGACTCGAAACGCACGACTCGTAAAAGCGAGCGCTCTTGTGTCTGAGCGAGTGCATTTTCCAAAGTAAAAATCCAACCGTTGAACACACAACCCAGCGATCATACCGGAAGTTCCCCCGGAGGGAAAAGTCAGACCAAATAAAATAAAATAAAAACCTCTCCCAACCGTCAGAGAGATCTTTGTACACTCGGAATTGCGACAGCAACAGAAAAAGCGGCAATGTCGAGCCCAAGAGGAGCACTGGCAGCAGCCGGAGCAGTAGGCCTAGACTCGTGGGACTGCACGCTCCCGAGGCCGCCGAGCCGCAACAACTTTGGATCGGCGGACCTGAGCCCCTCAGGCCTCCTGGCCTTCGCCGCCGGCAGCTCCATATCAGTCATCAACTCCCACTCTCTCCAGCTCATTTCCACTATCCCCCTCCCCTCTCCCCACCCCTCTAACTCCAATTCCGTCTCACCATTCGTCACCTTTGTTCACTGGACTCCTATCCCCCTCCGCCGCGACCTCCTCTCCATGGAGCCCTCATCGTCCCGTCTCCTCCTCGCCGTCACCGACCGCCAGGGGCGCATCTACATCCTCGATTTTTGTGCCCGATCCCTGCTTCTTTGGTTGGAGACCGACTCCGCATCGAAACTCGGCATCCAGGACCTCCGCTGGGTCCAGGCCCGGCCCGACTCCTGTCTCCTCGCAACCATCAACAGTCCCTCCACTCTCTCCCTCTACAGTGCCTCTTCCGCACGCTGCGTCTTCCAATATGACGTCGCGCCTGAGTTCCTCTCCTGCCTCCGCCATCAACCTTTGTTTGTCTGAAACTATGATTGTATTCTTCCGTTTTCTGATCTGCCATGCTTGAATTTTTGACATACCAATTTGGGCCATTATACGTTGTTTGAGGGCTGATACGTGGGGAGAGGGTTGATATATAGGGGTGGGGGGGAGAAATTCTGCTAGTGCAGGGGGGGTTTTGAGTGGCTTTCGGATTCGTCTGAAGGAGGGGGGGGGGGGGGGGGTTGGGGAGACGCTGCCCATAAACACAAAGCGTGGGAATTAGGGGGAAAACCGGTCTGTGGAAAAATTTCAAAGAGAGGGGCAAAATTGGAAAAAATATGCCAAATTTGAGTCTGAAAACCGGTCAATGGCCCAGACACTGAACAGTGTCTGGGCCATGGCTTTTGCCAAACGAACCCTAAATTATAAATTTGTTTATCTACATTCAGGTCATTGGCGATTTTAACCCTTAAAAGTATGATATTTGGTCTATTTATTTATTTATTTATATTTTTTTGGCTTCTTTCAAATGTCCTTTCCAAGATGGATCTATATGTTCTTGAAGTCAGCTATGAAAAACCTTCTCAATCCACAAAATTATTTTTTTGACTTGAAACCAACGGTTGCTACTGTTGTCCTTATACAACACCACATTATTGTTTTAGCCGCTGGTCACATGTAACACCATTACCCCGATTATATATATATATATATATATATATATATATGAGATAAAATAGTTATAGAGTTTTTATCAAGAATATATTAATATACTGATGCGTGACTTAGTGGGCTGCAGTGAATAATAACAATAAAGAATAAATATATATGTACTTCTAGATGTTGATTCTATTAAAGGATTTAAGAAATCTTTTATAAAATGCTAAATATTCTTTAGGTTTTAAAGGAAAAATAGACAATCGCTCAACTCTAAGGCTAAATAATTGAACAAAACTCAATCATAAACAACAATTACGTTCTAGGGTCTATAAAACATGTATATAGGCTCCCAAACCCTAAACTTAATAATAATACGAAATAAAGTCATATTCAGCAAAACTGGGCAGTGCATTTGCAATCTCGTTCGAATGAGGTTGCGGACGAGCCTCTCTGTGACTACTACTAATCCCTCGTTTGCAATTTTGTCCGAACGAAATTGCAGACGAGCCTCTCTGTTGGCTCCTCAGCTGCAATCTTGTTCGAACGATATTGCACACAAACAATTATGCCCAGCTTTCCAGTCTTCTATTTATGTCCAGTTTTGACCTAGTAAACATCAGAATTAGCTAAACCTTGTGAATATCACTTTGTATATATTTGAATTAGCTTTCCAACGCCGCCAAGCTTGCTCCAATCCGAGATCTGAAACTCTAGATATGACATTTTTAGTAGAACTAACGGTGCGAGTTTCCCCCTACATCATCGCTCTTCTTTATGGAATCCTTAACTTTCTTGTCTACATCGTATACATAGTTGAACACTGCTTGTGAGTTTTTTATTTTTTATTTTATTTTTTTTATGTGTGTTCCGTATCAAGAGTTGTGAAAACGGACACAACTCAAAATCCGACGCGTCCACCCATCCTGCTAATCATAGTTCTGATACCACTTGTTGGAGAGATAAGCGGTTATAGATTTTTTTCTTAAGAGGAAATTAATATACATATTTAAACACCATTCTAGCCCAAAGAGGCTTGGGTTCACTCAAGTATATATATGAATTACTATTTTTTTTTTTAATATTTTCTCAATGTAAAACTTATCACTTACAAAATTCTTCTTGTTCATATCTCTTATCATCTCCATGACATTCTTCCATATGATTGTAGGAACAGTCTTCTTGACTCTCTACACTAAATTTGCTTATAAGCTCTTAAAAACTTCTCAGATTGATTAAACACAAATGGTCTAGAAATTTATTTAGACCATTTTTCTTTATATGTGTCATATAATATTTTACATGGTTCATTTTCTGAATTCAGGGTGTTAAGGACAAAAGGAACAAGAAATAAGTCCAACATGTCAACAATGATTTGAGCCATTTAGTAATGAGATATAAAACTGCAAAATAATAATTACATACTTACAATTAATATGCATGCGCTATAACATCACACTAAATTAACTTTATCTAAATCACTAACCCATAGAGATTAAATCAATACATATAACTCACGATAATATAGTGGGTTTCATTGAGGGCCGGGGGATGCATTGATTTAATCTCTATGATAATGTTATCTAAATCACTAACCCATAGAGATTAAATCAATACATATAAATTATGTTCATTGTTTTACTCATCAATTATAATTCAATTTGAAAAGAACTCATGAACAACTAATATTAATTATAATTGATGAGTAAAACAATGAACATAATTTATACAAAGGACAATCATTAATAAATAATACATACAATCATTGCTATTCACCACATATATTGCTAGTACTGTTATACTATTAGGTTGTAGCTCTATCTTTACCTTAAAAAACTTGAAAGCATCTAATGCTTTAGCTTTATGAGATAGTAGGTAAATATAATTGTATCATGAGTAGTCATCTATGAAGGTGATGAAATATTTATGGCCCGTAAAGCATAGGGTCGAATGGCCTATAAATACTAGTATGTATGTGATCTAACACATTTGAACTTCCTGCGGAACCTTTCTTAAACTTGTTAGGATCTGTTTGACATTGGGATTTCATAGACTAAAAATGTGATTTTAAACCAAATCATAGAAAATTGATTATTTGTTATTGCATTTTTTAAAAAATGTGATTTGAAAACACACAAAATCTATATTTTCAAATTGCAGCTAATGAGGTTTTTTTTGAAAAAAAAAAAAATGTACAATTTTAAAGACTAAACTGCGATTTTAAAGGTCAAATTGTGATTTTTTTCAAACACTTTAGCTGCGTTTTTACAAATCATGTTTTCAAATTGCACATTTTAAAATCTCTATTTTTAAGTGCATTTTTTTAAATAACAAATGAACCTTAGTCTATTTAATTATCCTTAGAACCTGTTTGAGATTTGTTAGAGAACTTAAAAAGTACTTTTAGTATTTAAAAAGTCGTGCTAAACAAAAGTTGGTATGTTTGGTAAAAAATTTTAAAAGTAATTTTATTGACTTTTTTACTCTAAAAATTGCCAAAATTAAACGTACTTTTGACAAAAACTTAAAAATGAAGCTTTAAAAAAAAAATCTTTTTCTTACTTAAAAGTTATATTTTCAAATGCAATTCCAAACAAGCTCTTAGTACAATTAATACGAGTATTCTAGTGGCGGAGCCATGTTATGCTTTGGGGGTGCCGTGATTTAAAAAAAAAAAAAAAAAAAAAATTTTGCTTTTTTCCAAACTAGTTCCACACTGACACCGCACCCTATATATATATATATATATATATATTCTCCTACTTTTACCCAAGTTACCAGCACCCTAAAAAAGAAACATATATTTCTTTTCTCCAACCCAAAGTTGCACACAGCTGCACAAGAATATGGTGTTTATAGCAAGTGTGGAGATAACATTATCCTACAAGAACATAAAAAATAAGAATATTTCAGTTGTGGCTTGCTGTTGCCTCTTCTACACAATTCACATGTTTAGGCAATATTATTATTAGCCTTGCAGTTGCTTTTCTGTCCATTAGGGTGCATAACAGTTTCGTTAATAAATCCACTATTAATTTGAATGATTGAATACTCTTGAATATCCGCATAACAATTTATTTTGTTGTTGTTTAAAGTTTATAAACTTTGATTGTCTCTCACGGGTCGTGATTTAACTTGAAAATTTAACTTGTCTAATATTTTTGAACTTTTATAGATATTTTTTTGTAATGTATATATTATGTGAATTATTAAATTTTTCGGATGCTTCATAGGACGCAAAAAATAAAAAGCTTTTTAGGATGCATATATTTTATAGGATGGCAAAAAAAATTTAGCGGCACCTCCAATAAGAATTGTCTGGCTCCGCCACTAGAGTATTCAAGAGTTGGTTAACATTCTATTATTTACCATTCTCCTGATTCTTCTTATGGAGATGTGTCCTAATCACCTATGCAATAACATAGATGAGTTGTCCTTGGAAATGCCGCACTTTAGTCCATAATCTTTCTTATCATGCAGGAATAGTTTAAATTACCATTTATCATGCCATGTAAACAATTATAAGATTTTCCATATGGTTTGGTATTTAACCAATAATATTGGCCTCAATTTAAATTCAATTTCACTGTAAAATGGCCAAAATGTGCATGCATAAAAACTATTGCAAATAGGTCCTTGGTTTATAAAATATAAAAATGGCAAATTGTTACAATAAGACAAAAAACTGCAAACGGATACATAAAAACAGAAATTTTATACATGCATACAGATGAGTAGGTTGGGTATGGGTTAAATTGGTATCGATAGACTTATGTTCGCCTGTTGAACCGACCAAATCAATTAAATCAATTAATTAACTGACTTTATATTGATATATATTAATTTTCACAATTTCGATTGATTTGGTAAAGTCGGTTAATTGTTGGTCAGTTAAGTTGGTTAACTTTAATGGGCCAAGCCTATTTTTATAGGCCAAATCCTAGATGGGTTATTTTTGGGCTCAAATGGATTTTTTAGGGCTAATCAAGTGTTTATTGTGCATGTTTATAAGCACTCTTAACATATTCATTATCTTAGATTATTACAAAATGTCACTAATATAAATAAAATTAAATAAGAACCAATTAATACTTCTAGGACGCTGCCCTACCATATTCTGGTTGTTACGTTTTCGGTTCAGTTCGGTAACTGACGCTGGTATAAATTTTTATTTTGATTACCGACAGCTGAAAGTTGGTAGAGTCGGTATGCGGTTGATGGCGGTTCGATGACAGTCGGTAGGCGGTAATCGGATATTTTGTCCACCTCTACATTCGGGCATTTTAAAATTTGAAATTACAAATAGACCTCTATAAAATTAAGAATTACTTAAAACCTCCACACTAAAAAAAAAAAAAAAAAAACTAATAAAATAATAAAATAAAATAAAATAAACAATGTGCATGGAAATTTAATAGGGGTGTAAACGAGCCAAGCTTGAACGAGCTTTCCTTGTTCAGGCTTGGCTCATTTAAATTTTACTCGAGCTCGAGCTCGAGCCGAGCTCAAGGGCGAGCCAAAAAAATCGAGCTCCAGCTCATAATAAGTTGAGCCGAGTCAGCTCATGAGCTTGCTCTTATATTTAATTTAATTTTTTTTAAAAAAAAAATTAAAACTTCAAGTACTCTTAAACGGCTTAAGAACCAGTTTGCATATGAACATTTGTTTAACCTAACTTGTCAAGTATGGAGCCTGAGTCAATGCAGCAAGACACTTAGTTTCAAAGATAGAGGATATGCATCATTTTATAGATAAGCAAACTTGGGGATTGGTGTTTTCTTAGCAATGTGGGATAAATTAATAGGTTGTATTTAGATTGCATTTGGACAACGCCCCCTACAAAAAAAAAAAAAAAAATTTCAATGTCTCTTTCTCTCAATCTCCTTCACCAGTCGTAGCGCATCTTCCACCTGAACTCTCATTTCCCATTCTCTCACTCTCGCTCACCAGACATGTAGTGATAGTGTTTGGATCTGTTTGATTCTTTAGTAGTTTTTGCCTTTCGCAATCTCCCTCAATAGTTTCTGCTTGATTCTTCTTCTTTCGTTTGAGTCTGCTTTAATTAAATCAGGGTCTTTTTAATGATTACTCTCTCTCTTTGATCACGAAGAGTCTAGAATTTTTCATTTTCTAACGCTTACATATAAATGTAATTTTAAGATTTTAATAATTATGAAGTTTACAATTAATTATGTTTTACTTTTATATATATATACGAGCTTATACGAGTTTGCTCACGAGCCTAACCGAGTCAAGTCAAAGTTGCTTAATTTAATAATCAAGTCGAGCACAAGCCGAGCTTATACTTGCTCACTTAACACCCTTAATGGAAAACATGCATTGGAAAGAAGTAGTGCCAATTGAAAAACTTGTGCATTACAGAAGGGCTGTTAAGTGAGCGAAGCGTCTCGCGAGCAAGCTCGGGCTCGGCTCGCATAAGCTCGGCTTGTGCTCGACTCGAATATTAAATGAAGCACTTCATGAACACAAATCCTGGCTCGAATATTAAACGAAGCAAGCTCGGCTCGACTCGGCTAAGCTCGTGAACAGCTCGTATAAGCTCGAGTGTGTGTATATATATATATATATATATATATATATAAACTAAGTAATAGATAATTAATTATAAATCTCATAATTATTAAAACCTTAAAATTGCATTTATATTTAAGCGTTAGAGAATGAAAAATTCTAGACCCTTCATGATGAAAGAGAGAGAGAGAGAGAGCAATCATTAAAAAAACCTCGATTCAATTAGAGCAGATCCAAATGAAAGGAAGAAGAATCAAGCAAAAACTATTGAGGGAGATTGTGAAAGGCATAAACTATTGATGAATCAAATAGACCCAAACACTATCACTACATGTCTGGTGAGTGAGAGTGAGAGAGTGGGAAATGAGAGTTCAGGTGGAAGATCCGTTATGAGTGGTGAGGGAGATTGAGAGAGAGACGTTAAAAAAATATTTTTTTGTAAAGGGCGTTGTCCCAATGCAGTCTGAATGCAACCTGTTAACTTGTCCCACATTGTTAAGAAAACATCAATCTCCGAGTTTGCTTATCTATAAAAGGATGCATATCCTCTCTCTTTGAAACCAAATGCCTTGCTGTATTAACTCAGGCTCCATACTCGACTAGCTAAGCTAAGCAAATACTTATATGCAAACTAACTTCTTAAGCCATTTAAGAGTACTTGAAGTTAAAAAAAAAATTTAAAACAAAAACATTAAATATAAAAGCTAGCTCGCGAGCTGGCTCGACTCGACTTATTATTAGCTCGAGCTCGATTTTTTTGGCTCGCCCTTGAGCTCGACTCGAGCTCGAGCTCGAGTAAAATTTAAACGAGCCAAGCTTAAACAAAGGAAGCTCGCTCAAGCTCGGCTCGTTTACACCCCTTTACAGTCAGCAACCTCTTAATTTCCACTGTTATTGTCAAAGGCTTTGACATGTTATTAGTGGAATCCGATTTGTGTCACGTTTGAAAACATTAATTTGAACTTACTTTGGGCTGGAGGGAAAGAGTGGGCAACCAACTCTAGGTCATAATGTATTTCCCAAGTGACCACATATACGTGTGATAAATGGTGCCAAATCCCTTTCCGGTGCTGTAACGTAAAAATAAATATATTAATTACCTTTTAATTATTCTTGCTTGTTTTACATACCAAATCCATCAGCATGACTTGTATGTCACCTACTTCCTTTTTTCTTTTTGTAAAAATGGCCTCCCTGGGCCCCCAATGAAACCCACTATATACAGGAGAAAAACGACCTGAGCCAATTAGAAAACCTTTCATATCACTTGAGCCTTAGAGCTCTAGCTACCACCAATATGGCAAGAACCCTCCAAAAACTCAATCTCATCTTCCTCATTCTGTTCATCATGACTATCTTCTCCTTCTCGGCCTCCTCCACCACCGCCGGCAGCTTCTCAAGAACCTTATCTCCGGCGAAACTTGGGCTCAAGCGAGAGAAACTGAGCCACCTCCACTTCTACTTCCACGACATCCGTACCGGGCGAAACACAACAGCCGTGAGAGTTGCCAAGGCCCCCACGACAAACACTTCTGCGACAACTTTTGGTGACGTGGTGATGATAGATGACCTATTGACCGAGCGGCCTGAGCCGAGCTCCAAATTCGTGGGAAGAGTGCAAGGAGTATATGCTTCTGCTTCGCAAACTGAGGTGGGTTTGTTAATGGTGCTCAACTTTGCTTTCATGGAGGGTAAGTATAATGGTAGCACCCTCACTGTATTGGGGCGTAACCCTATCTCGTCGACGGTGAGGGAGTTGCCGATTGTTGGTGGGAGCGGGCTTTTCCGGTTCGCACGTGGGTATGCTCATGCCAAAACTCACACGTTTAACATGAGAACTATGAATGCTGTTGTGGAGTATAATCTCTATGTCTTACATTATTAATTGATGCATGTTGCTTCGCGTTTTATGGCGAGAAATGTTAGGTTCTTTTATTTAATTTAATTTAATTTTTTCAAAAATTTGGTTTTCAAAAGATATATATTACCATCCCATCCCTTTATATCTCTATTTACTAAAATAATAAATTAAATGAGATGGTGATAAATCATTCCAAAACCAATTTTTTGGATTTTTTTTTTTTTTTGAAAAACTTATCATTTTTCTTTTATGGCTAATAATTCCTTTCACACTCTAGTGGCATTTAATATGGAATGAAATAAGAGACACGTTGCTACACATACTTTTAAGTAGAAAATAATGTAAAGAAGTATAAGTGTAGCATTATTCTTAGGTGTGAAGAGTTATCTCTCACAGTAGGTTTAAATAAATTTTGTTAGAAAATTTGGCTACTCTTGTCTTAGATCTAGTCTGCTCAGAATAGATCTGCTCTTTAATTAAGTTTGCAGAGGATTGAAGTCATAGATAGTACCTGAATGTAAGAATTTTTGTTTGCATTTATGACTTTGTAACATCATGGCATGTGGCTACAATTTTTGCAGCGCTTTATACTTTGTGCTGTAAAAACTTTATGCTCATGATCTTTAATCAATGAAATCCTCAAATTTTCGTTAAAAAAAAGTGTAGGATTATTCTTTATGAAATCTCTGAAACTGTTTTTTTCTTTCTTTTTTCACGAACAATCCCTGAACTTACGTTAGTTATGAGATTAATTTTTGCATCCATTAATAGTCATGAATACAAACAGACAATTGTCATGACTTAATTTCATTTGTTTTATGGTAAATGTTTGGATTATAACTTTTATTATAAAGTCATTTGTACACTAATGTGGTAATTTACAAGTTGTGAAATAATTAAAAGAAATTGATAAATTAAGTTCATGGCTTAAGTATTTATCAATTATAAACTGCCGGCCATGTCAAATTCTATATAAATTTATAGCAAAAGTTATAATAGTTTTAACGTCATTATCACTCTTATTTTATTTTATTTGTATTTATTAATATAATTTCCGCCTTGCAAACCGACAGTGTTTATTAATTGGAGCTTTACATCTGGTTAGTAAAATAATTGATCTTGTAAAAGAGACGAACAATCAAGATTCATTAACTGGAAACAACGCGTCAGAGATGGCGAAAACTAATACGTTTGACGTTACATAGTAGCAGCTTTCTTTTAGCTCTCATTTAAGGCTGTTTCGACGACTCAAATTCAGTTCATAAAAGTAAAAATTCACTTGTCAATGCAGAAATTTGCTTGATTATTAAACGAGAGATACCAGTATAAATTCAGCTCAACTCAGTTAACGTTACTAATCGCTTGTCTCGTATAATTAAAGTTCTGTTCGACTCGGTTAATATTTGTGAATATAACTCGTATAAATTAAACTCATTTCAACTCAACTATAATTAACTCGTTGATATATCTCTTTATATATAAACAAATATATATTAATATAAAATAAAAATAAACCCCCCATACAATGAACGCAACAATAATGTAAATTTTCATAACAAAAATTCCTCATAGTGGATCTTGATTTTCCCAGCATTTGAATCAGCAATTATGTAGAAAGCGTCCCGAGAAAGATTAATGGTTATATATATATATATATATATATATATATATATATGAAGCTTCCCTAGCTGCTCCTACACGTACGTACCAGCACATCACACGACACCTTCTAGATATTTTCTTGGACTGAAATCTTCTTTAGTGTGAATTCATGGCGGTGGGCATATTAGATATTTATTCTCTAGATAATAATTGAAGATTTCAAGTATTTTGATATTGATGTGTCCATATAATTGAATTTCTAAGCACAAAAAGCCGGAAGATGGGGTAAAGAACGATGAATGGTACTGGTGGTGTATGACAATTTTGACACTTACATGTCATATGGTATCATCAAAGCATCTTATATGTCGTTGTAAGTGATGCAGCTTTGGCTAAGTTCTGATGTCATGCATGTGCAGGTGACACAAAACAAAATCCAAGCGTCATTTGACAAAATAAATTGCCTTTTATTTTTCATCTTTGTGGGCTTCCTAATTTGTCTGTATGACATTAAGTAATTGCAAGATAATTTGGATTTCCAGCATGGAATTTTATTACTTCTTCTGTATGATGCTCAGGATATGTTATTTTATATGAAGTTTATATCAGTGGCAAAGCCAAAAATTAATGGGACAATTTTACTTTAGACTCCTAAATTACCAAGCGATTTGAGAAGCTTTCAAAACTTCAAAATCTCTCAATTTGGACCCATGAATTTTTAATTACAATCAATTTGAACCTCCCGTCAGATTTTATATGTTAAAAGTGAGATAATGACATTTATACCCCTGATTTTTTTATAAAATTTCAAATTAAAAAATAAAAAATAAATAAAGCTAATATATATATATATATATATATTGGTCTTTTTAAGAGTAAACCAGAGAAGTTAACGGCTAAATCTAATTGATGGGTTTCAATTGACTGCAATTGAAAATTCAATGGTCCAAATTGAGAAGTTTTGAAGTTTTGAAACTTTTCAAATCGCATGATAATTCAAGGGTTTAAAATGAAGTTACTCAAAATTAATTAAAAGTTATATATATATATATATATATATATATATATGGACCGAGGGCGAGGGGGCTATATGGATCATGGTCCCCTCCTTATCCTTCTATCAAAAAAAGAATTGTTAAAAAAAATTAACTCTTAAATTTGTTAAAAAAATATTTTAAGTCTTTTCTCCTTTGAAATTTTTTTAATGCACTTCGACTTCTCTTTAAAGTTTAATTTGATTAGAAATTTAAAATACAATTTGCTTACAAAATAAACAACTTAAGGGAACCCAACCGACTTTATAGCTAAACACGGGCAGGATTTATGGGTGATGATTTTAAGAGTTATTTATAGGTATAGTAAAATTGCGTAAAGTAACGAGAATAAGTGTAATAGTTTTTCGAAGGGATGTTTAGGATGTTGTGTTCCTCCACTGCTGTTTGTGGGGTTTTAGTTTTAGTTCTTTTGTTTTTGTTTTTGTTTTTTGTTCGGGCCTCAAGTTGATGATGGAGTAGATCGGTGTAGGGGTTTAACTCTCACCGCCGGATTTTTTGTTTCTAGCTGTTTTTATTTTTATTTTTGTATTTGGGTTACTCATGCCCTAGATCTAATCTGTACAAATTAAGCAGATTTGTTCCTTACATAGTTATATGTAATTGTACATGGATTAGCAGAAGCTTTTTTTTTCTTTTTTTTTTGGCATGTCCACACAAGAGAGGAGAGAAAGATTTGAACTAGTGACATCCGTTTTATGAAACGTGGTCCCAACCGATTGAGTTACCTTTTGAGACTTTACTTTACAATTATACACATGAACCCATGTCCAAAATTTGAAAGTAGCTGAAGCTTGAAGTTATTTTTATGACTTTATAACCTTTATATTTTTTTGCTATGATTTTTTAAAACTGAATGTTCAGTAATGTAAGAGTTTTATGCTTGTAAAATTAAAAAAAAAAAAAAAAAAAAAAAAAAAAAGTGCAACAGTTTTGAATTTACCGCTGAGATATTTCGCCACCCAACTTGTAAAAACCCGCATATGAATGTTGACTTTGACCGCCCGAACTAAGGTCCAGTATCACCTTGGATTCACTGGCTGCGTGGCCATAGTCTTTCTATCCATAACATGCAGAGGCTGCCAAAAGACATTAATTTTTATTGATTAGTCTTAGTTGCTGTTAACGTTAAGAAATCCATTATATAAATTAAGCCAATTAGAAACCTTTTCACTTGAGCCTTACCACCATGGCCAAAAACCTCCCAAAAGTCACTCCCACCTTCCTCATTCTGTTCACTATCCTCTCCTTCTCAACCTTTTCCGCCACCGGAAAGAACCACAGCTTCTCGAGAACTTTATCTCCGGCGAAACTTGGGCTCAAAAGAGAAAAACTGAGCCACCTTCACTTCTACTTCCACGACGCCGTTGGCGGGCGAAACCCAACGGCCGTGAGAGTTGCCGAGGCCCCCATGACAAACACGTCCTCGACGAGTTTTGGTGGCGTGTTGGTGATGGATGACCCCTTGACCGAGCAGCCGGAGTTGAGCTCCAAACTCGTCGGAAGAGCGCAAGGAATATATGCATCTGCTTCGCAAAGTGAGGTGGGGTTGTTAATGGCATTGAACTTTGCTTTCATGGAGGGTAAGTATAATGGTAGCACTCTCAGTGTATTGGGGCGTAACACTATCTTGTCGGCGGAGAGGGAGTTGCCAATCGTCGGAGGGAGCGGCCTTTTCCGGTTCGCACGTGGGTATGCTCATGCAAGGACTTACACATTTGACGAGAAAGCTCAGAATGCTATCGTGGAGTACAATGTCTATGTCTTCCATTATTGATAGGGGTGTCAAAAATTACTGGAAAACCGGAACTAGAACTGAGAAACTGGGAAACCGGGGTCCCGGTTTCGGTTTCGGTTTGAAAAATTCAAAAACCGGGTACCCCGGTTCCGGTACCGGTTTTTGGTACCCGGTTTTTACCGGGAATACCGGAACCGGGTTTCCATTTTATTTAATAATATTTATATATTAATATATATATTATATATATTAATATTTTTTACACTTAGGTTTAGGTTTAGGGTATTTTAAAAAATTAAATTTTTATTTCTAAGGACCAAATAGGCAAAAACATTGATTTTTTAGGATTTTTGGGCTTTTTTAGGTTTATTTTTTAATTATTTGGAACAATCACAACAAAGCCCATTTAATTTAAACAAAGAAACTAATAGATTTTAAAAAAAATGGGCCAACTTATGAAAAAAAAAAAAAATTGGCTTATTTTAGGCCCAATACCTAAAATAAGCTCAAAAACCAATTTTTTAAAAAAACCGGTTACCGGACCGGGTAAAACCGGAATCGGCCGGTAACCGGGACCTCGGTTAACTGGGGTACCCCGGTTCCGGTTCCGGTTTTAGTCAAAAACCGGGAAACCGGACCGGGTTGACACCCCTAATTATTGATGCGTCTTGCTTTGCTATTTATGGAATAGGGTCTTCTCCGGTTTAGAGAATATTTAGTTAATGGTCAGAGATAAAGAGTTTCTGAAGACATAAATAAAACATCTGTTTAATTAATAAAAATAATTAAAAAATATTATATATATTTTAACAATAATTATAAAAAATTATGAGGTGGCTAGCCACCCATTGGAGGTGGCCGGACCACCCCAATTGGGGCTGGGGGTGGCTTCGGCCACCCTAAGCCACCCATGCATGGCCCTTGGGGGTGGTCCGCCGGCCACCCCACAAGGGCCAAATCTAAAAAAAAATCGTTTGACCCTTCGGGGTGGTCCACCTTGGGGGTGGCCGGACTACCCCCAAGGGCCATGGAGGTGGCTTCGGCCACTCCAGATCGGCTAGTTTAGGTGGCCGAAGCCACCCCATGGCCCAACGGGGGTGGTCCGCCCACCCCCAAGGGCCAAACAATTTTTTTTTTTTTTTTTTTTTTGGTTTGGCCCATGGAGGTGACTGACCACCCCAGACCACCAATCTGGCGTGGTTTTAGCCACCCCTTAGTTTTTTATAATTTTATTTTTTAATTATTTTTAATATATATATATATATTATTTTTATTAATTGGATAGATGTCCTACGTATGTCCTCAGAATCTCTCTAGAGAAATTCTGACTATTAAATGGATATTCTCCAGTCCAATATGAACGGGAGAGGATTATATTCCACTTTTTATGGCTAACTAATAATTCTTTTAAAGCTTACGTGGCATTTAATGTTGAATGAAATTAGAGAAATTCTACACATATTTACTCTATATATGACAATAGAAATTATCGTTAGATAAAATAATAGGGTTAATTATTTTTTTAGCATCTACATTTTTTTATTTTTATTTTTCCCCACTTTGGTTTCAAATTCTATCATAAATAGTATATAACTTGTGGGAAAAGATCATTTTAATACTTTCATTACATTCCGTTAGCCATCTTAGTACTTTCATTACATTCCGTTAGATTTGTCGTCACATACAAATTTGGCTAACGGAATGCAACATGTCGTCACATACAAATGCCACGCGTCTTAAAAAAAATAAAATAAAATAAATCCTAAAAAAAAAAAAAATGAAAATTATGGGGTGGCCGAAATCACCTTCAAAGGCCTTGGGTGGCTCGGCTACCTCCCAGAAGTCATGTGACGGAAGTATTAAATTGGTCTTTTTCTATAAGTCAAAACTGTCAAGTATGATATGTGACAAAATTTAAAATCTATGTGAAAAAAAATAAAGTAAAAACCTAAATAATAAAGGAAATATATGTAGAATTTAATGATCATTTTTATTGTCATATCTGAAAGTGAAAAGTGAACGCTTGTAAGTATCTATAACATTTCTCGTAAAGGAACTATGCAAAATTTTTAATTATTTTATTAATTTTTAATTGTCAAGTTTTATAAATAAATTATAATAAAATAATAAAAGTTGTGGGTCAATTTGTAAAAATAATATAATAAAAGTGTGTTTGAATAATAATTATTAGGGGAAACTTCACTAAGGCCCCCTAAACTTCCGGCCGATTTTGCAGACCCCCTGAACTTCAAAAATTCTCATTTTGGACCCTTAAACTTCCATTTTCTCTCACTTTGGACCCCTCCATCAGTTTTCAATGTTAGATTTAACGGTTTGACTTTTTTTTTATACCCATTATACCCCTCGTTAAAACTACACCGTATTGGATCCCTAAAAATTACAACTCACCCAGCCCAAAACGACGTCGTTTTGGGCATTAATTTTTTTTTTTTTTAAAAGCAAATTATTATTATTTTTTTTAAAAAAAGAAGTAATATCAGCCACCCCCTGGCCGATCTGGGGGTGGTCCGGCCACCCCCTTGGCAAAAAAAAAAAAAAAGGGGGGGGGGTGGGGAATCGGTGCATTTGGGGTGGCCGGACCACCCCCAAGGGGTTGGGGGTGGTTTCGCCCACCCCACACCGGCCGTATGGGGTGGGTGGACCACCCCCAAGGGGCTGGGGGTGGTCCGGCCACCCCAAATGCACCGATCCCACCCCCCCCCCTTTTTTTTGGGAAAACTTCAGAAAGCCCCCCTGAACTTCCAGCCAATTTGAAAAACCCCCCCTGAATTTTCAAAACTCTCATTTAGGCCCCCTGAACTTTGGTTTTCTCTCACTTTGGACCCTTTTAACATTAAACTACGTCGTTTTTGGGCTAGGTAGGTGTTTAATTTTAGGATACAAAACGACGTAGTTTAATGTTAAAAGGGTCCAAAGTGAGAGAAAACCAAAGTTCAGGGAGCCTAAATGAGAGTTTTGAAAATTCAGGGGGGGTTTTTCAAATTGGCTGGAAGTTCAGGGGGGCTTTCTGAAATTTCCCCCCTTTTTTTTTTTTTTTGCCAAGGGGGTGGCTGGAGCCACCCCCTTGGCCAAAAATGGGGTGGTCCTGCGACCCCGTTTTGGCCAAGCCCGATCCTTCTCCCCCTTTTTTCCCTTTGCTTTTTTTTTTTTAAAATAAAAAAATAAAAATTTAATGCCCAAAACAGTGTCGTTTTGGGCTGGGGTGGGTGCTGTAGTTTTGGGCATTTTCGGAATTTCAAGTGGGCTGGGTATGGGTATAATGGACATTTAACATTGAAAACTAACAGATGGGTCTAAAGTGAGAGAAAATGGAAGTTGAAGGGTCCAAAATGAGAGTTTTTTAAGTTCAGGGGGTCTGCAAAATCGGCCGGAAGTTCAGGGGGCCTTAGTAAAGTTTCCCCTAATTATTAAGTTGTTAAAAGTAATCATTGCCAATGAGGATTCTTTTTGGTTATTGACTTTTAAAAGTGGGATTTTAATACATAGTTAGATTTAAAATTGTAGTTCAACTTTTAAAATTATGCGTTATAAATTATTAAAATGCAATCTGAATGATTTATTTTTGGGAAAATTAAAGTTTACCCTCCTAAAGTTGACAGCGTTTTTCAATTCGAACTCCAAAGTTTTAATTTTTGCAATTCACCCCTACAAAGTTCTAATTTTTTTTCAATTCGAACAATATTATCCCAAAATTCTTATATTGCCCCTAATTTTATTTATTTTTTAATGAAAATAAATAAATAAATTTGAGGGTGCAAAAAATGGCCAAATGGCCAAAGGATTGGCTATGGCCACCCCGAATTTTTTTTAAAATTTTTTTTTTTATATATATATATATATATATATATATATATTATGAGCAATATGAGAAGTTTTGGATATAATTTGTTAAATTGCAAAAATTTGAAACTTTGGGGGGTAAATTGTTAAAATTGAAACTTTGGTATTCGAATTAAAAAACACTGTCAAGTTTAAGAGAGTAAACTATAATTTTTATTTTATTTTTTGCAACGGAATGCCTACCAATATAATAAAATTTTAATTATTTAACTAAAAAAAATTATAAATGTTTACAAATATGCCGTTCGATGTCAGGCCACGTGTACATTGACCTCTACTCTGTGTCTTGGCTAGGCTTCTCTTCTGACCCTTGAGAGTAGATGCGTGCGCGTTACTGGGAGGAGTTGTGAAAAACATTATGGGGACGAGAGAGGTGTACGAAGAGAAGCTAAGGAGCGGCAATCTCTACCACGACCCTACCATCAACCCCGGCCTCGGCTCGCCTCGCTGCCCTCGCTGTCTCTCCCTCTTAATCCCTAATTCCGTACGCCGCCTTCACACGCTCTAGCTTTTGTCTCCTTTGTTTTCTGAGTACAATGCCTATGACCTGTTTGATGATTTTACTCTTCCGTATATTTCTTGTTTGTTTTTCTTTTGATGATTCAGTTAAAGGGTGAATGGACCATCACTTCCGTCCTACACAACGCCACTGGTGTGGTCAGTTTCTTCTCTTATCCGCTCGGTTGATTTTTTTTTCAACAGTTGTTTTGGATATGTTTGATTGGGAAGTGCCTTTTCGATGAGTTCTTGTGGGATGGGCGTCATGTTTTCGAGTAAAAAATTCTGAATTACTAAATAAGAATTGCGTTTTTTAAAGTTATGAGATTTTTGTTTGTGCTAGTGGTCGTTGGCTTCTAATTGCCAATGCCACTTTCTGGAGTAATACTGCGGTTAAGTTAATGTTCTTGCATGCTAAATGATGTGAGCACCGATAAACCTAGCAGGAAACGGTCTGTTCCTGCTAGCTTTGTAGTGTATGGACTAAAATCATGGTTGGAGTCCAGTGATTAATGTGATGGGTATATATGATAGTGCAAACGTGTATTAGTTGTATGGGTAATTTTACTTCTTAACTCTTTGGGTTGTTTTCTGTTAAATAGGCTGGGGCAGGTATTGGTGCGATGCTTAGTGCAGTTCATGGTTTCAATACAGGTATGTTCGTGTTCCTTTGTATTTATAAACTTTTGACTTATGCATACAAATTGCTTAGTATTCTTTGATTTCAGGTATCCCGCACCTTCAAAATCGTGTGAAGGGACCAAAGTGGCTTCCTTTTGTAGTTGGGGTAGATCTCATATACTTCTTGTTCGTTTTTCTAATATAAAAGAAGACTTTCTAGTTATTCTTTCCATTTTGTGTGGAAGATCTGTCTGTTAACTTGCATGTAAATATGCTTTAGCTCACTTTGCGTCATTGTCTTTCTTTGTTCACAGCTTCCTCCACTGCTAATCGTTTCTGGTGCCAGTGCTGCATTTGGAGGTAAGGATGTTCCCTTCTTCCACTAAATTAAAATGGGCGATTTAATTACAATTTCAATTCTATTCTTAAAAGGGCTCTAAAAATTCCTTGAGTTCGATGCATAATACAATGTCTTTCACTTGCAGTATTGCAAATATAGTTTCTTGGAACATATGCCATCTAGGAATATTGTCGTAGTCTCTTATGAGCTGATTTCCTATGAGTACTACTCATTCATATGGGTAAGCTGCAATCCAAATCTTGAAAAGTGATGGATTTAGTGATACTTTTACTTAAAAGAGGCGAGCCCAAGCTGGAAGGAGCTTGTTAGCTGTATTCAGAAGGGGAGGATTGCGGATATTTGGGGGGTTTGTTTCATTACCCCTTGGCTAGCCTTTGGGTAGTATATGCTTTTAGAATGTGGGTTCAAAGGGTCTTGACTTGTTCTCTCTTTCTACTTAGGTTTTTCTCATGTATACTCTTTGTGTACTTGAGTTGCACCTTTTGCGCTTTTAATGATGTTTCGTTTATTTATATATATACAAAAGTGAGTTCAAAAGGAAGTATGTTTAAACATATCTCCGAGTGGAGGGAGGCTCTGGCTGGTGAATGAGGCTTATGTACAGGGAGTGAGAAGGTGCAGCTCTTAGCAGGCATGAGACCTCATGTTAAGGAAAATTATAGTTATCACTGCAAGGCAGATGAAAAAATATATGAATAAGATAAAATATATTTGAAGATAAAGGATACAAGGTGTTATGTTCGACTTTCCCACTATCCCTGGGGGCCACCCACATAGAAAAGACAAAAAGCAGAATTCTCAGGGCTGTGATTCCAATTGTTGGTGGACCAGCTCTTGATTCCTAAAAGTTCCAGGTCTATAATTGGACTAGGACTGTGATTGCTATAGATTATTCCAAGCTAACGGCAAGATGGTAGTATAGGTGATGAAAATAGTTATTAATTGGTTGGGAAATTGATAACCATGAGCCCCCACTACTGACATATTGATCAGGAAAATTGTGTCTGTGGTAGTTTATTTGATAATTAAATAGTTTAAATGAGGCTCTTCTAACTTTTATTCTTTATTTAATTATCAACCAACTGGAAATTTCAAATCGTTGTAATGCGGTAATGCTCATGTTACCTGTATCTCTAATTTGTGTGATTGTTTTGCACATTTTGAGTTCTCTTAATAGGTCTGAGTCTGATCGAAGGGTGAGAATTAGTTGTCATTAGGTTTTGTGATGAATCTAATCTGCAGAATGATTGTTATCATTTCTCACTCAGATTATTTCCTACTGATTTGAGCTTACAACTCGAAGCTTCACTAAGAAATTGATAGCACTAAATGCTCCTTTCTTTCCTTCTCTTATGTTCCTCTTATTGCGTCCTTAAAACTTAGTCTGATACAGTTTTGCTTATTGTAACCGCTATAAACCAACAGTCAGCTTTCTGAACCTTAGTCCTACTCCCAAAACATATCTGCCAATCCCTAATTTACCCATCACAGGGTTTTAGGGTTCTTACAGTTGTTTGATGTCAGTTATTTACAATCTGAGAATTATGTTTAGCCACTGAGAAACTAGAAGAGAAATTAAAAATAAGAAGAAAGAGTAAAGAGTAAAATTCCAGCCACACCTCCATCCAGGCTCCAGAGCTGCTAGTTTTCATGCCTCATGGCAATAAATCCTAGTCATTAAATCAAATAAATGCTAGCAATAAATAAAACCCTTATTAAAAGATCCAAAAAGACCAACAACATACCAAGGCAAGCTCCCTCACACAGTGGCATGAATAGGAGCCACTACTATAATATGACATCTCTGCTAATTTAACAAATAAAGAAACATTTAAAAAATTATTAGACAATCTAGGCTACTTAATGGCCGAAATAAATGTGGAACACTATGGACACGTTTTTAGACCAGTATGTCTTCCTTGGCGTGGGTGGACCCCAAAAGCTCTATATTAGGCTTCCATGGTTGTCAACATCTCCTACAGTGCCTATCAAAAGAAATCACGATTTAAGGCTTTGTTGAGTTCTAGAATTCAGTGATCAATACTGTTTGGAAGCTGCTGAAGTTCGACTTTTGTGACTTGTGTTCAGGTTTTAAAACTTCCATTGGTCAATGTCACTTGTATCATTTTTTTTTTTTCGCTTATATATAAGAATTGTTGGTTGGTCTAATGAGGCATTGAGTATCTTGGCACAAGGGATTCTAAGCTTTGTGTTTCAATGAAGTTTTTCAGTTTTGGAGATATATAATTCGAACTGGCTGTTAATCTATTGTAGGTTATGCGCTTCCAAAGTTTACTCAACTCACAGTGACATCCTATTATGCTGCCTCAAGTGCCTCTCATTATGGGATATCACTTCTCACCCGTCATATTGAAGAGACCCATGCTACCCAGACTCGGCAAGAAAGGCTTCGATGATTTCATCCAGGTGCACATATTAAGAAGTCTGCTTTATCCAATTTTGTAATCAATGATACAGTTGTGGTTATACATGCATAAACTCGTAGATGGTGAGCATTGTTCTTCTCTTATTTGTCTCTCTATTTGTACATTTTATTATAAAATATTGCTTTGCTCTGGTGGAAATCCATGTTAGAATAAAAATGATGATAATCTTATCAAAGATGATTTTATAAACTTTTTAACTTACAATTGGTTGAATAGTTGGATACGTTGTCTTGAGGTGGGTGATGTAGGTTGAAGATAACCACTTCTGATTACATTACATTACATGATGAACTGTTCAATCCGTGCTATATGCATGAATTATGGGAAAAACTGATTCTAGTATGTCTCTTGATGTCTTATAAAATAATGATACATTAGAAGTATAACATTAAAACCTAGGACAACATGGTTTGTGCAAGGAAAATGTCTTAAGATACAAGCAAAAGAGTGACTAGAGATAGCTTTTTGTTCTTAGAAAATCTACAGGGTGGGCTAACCAAGTATATCCTAAAATCTAAAATATGGCTACTGTAAGAGGAAGCCAACTCAATGTCCCATGAATTGCATTATGCATATTTGTGGAGGTTTCTTAAGAATATTATATCAATTATGTGTTCTTCTTATTGTATTTGTTAGGGTAAAAGGAACTACAGTGAGATTCAGCTATGGCTATCCAGATTTGAATGATTTGATTTATAAGGAATTGCTTCGATTCTTCACCTTTTTTTTTTTTTGGTGTTAATATAAAATATTATACTAAACATCAGCTAAATTTATGTAAATGCGCCAACATTTGGTGTTATTGGTTTCCTCTTCCAAATATATATAAATATTGGACGAATGACTAATTTAGAGCTTGATAATCCCACACCCTTCTTTGTCGATCATATACAAAGAAAATCCTGAAGAACGTACGGGACCAAAACCCTCTTCTCCTTCTAATCTAGAAGTCAAAGTAAATCCTGATTTTGAGAAACCCGATGATCGTCTACTAATTCCGCCCCCTTCATCAAAGAGAAATGATATATGTACTTCTAAATACATTTTCTGGCGTGTCAGTAAAAATTATTATTGGATTTAGAATAAATTACTGTTGGATTTTGGATTCAATGGTGATTTTCATTGTATTTTAAGGAGTACGCACTTGGAAGTCAGGAAGTGCATGTAGCATTTTTCTGCAAGATATATTACGTCTTTTTTTTAAATTTATTAAAGTTGAAAAGCTGAGACGGGGAAAAGCCACCTAAAACCAAAGATTAGCAGCAACTTTCACAATTAATTCACAAATCTCCTTTAGTTCTTTGTTTTCTCACTTGAAAGAAGAAGAAAATTACAGAATATTCACCGCTTTTTGATTGGTGCGAATTGTTTTGAGAAAAGAAAATGTGGAGACAATGGCGGTTGGTGATTTGGACATGGACGAGGGAGTTAAGAGTGAGTGAATGAAGAGGATGAGTCGATATTATTGAAATAAAATGACGTGGCTTATTTTGGACCATTTGATCAAATTTAAATTATACATATTCTACGAGATGGTACTTTTGCCCATACATTCAACCCAGTTGCCTTTAGTGGTAACTGGCACAAACTTTTTAACTTTTTTTTAAAAAATTTTATAAATTAATATTCATGGAATGTCGTTTTCAAGGGAGGTGAAGCTCCATGGACATTGTTAAACAAGTCTGCGGAGGAAGTACAGTTTTTTATTGGTTGATGGCCATGTGCTCTGCATTTACAGCATCCAGCAGTAGAGTTGCCTCTTTAACTCTCTGGGAATTCAGTAAAAAGGGGAAAGAGATGAAAGTACGGACAATCAGTGGGTCGGGCTTAAATTGTGTACTGTTTTCTTCACTTGCCTGCTCACTTTTGCCTCATCAATCTGATTTCACTCAGACTGCTGCTGCTTTGGACGGCCATCGGCTGCCCAACTTTAATGCTTATGATATAAATAACTATTTTCTGCATAAGGTTAGATTTCACGTATCTAATAGCATATATTGTCGAATTGGGCAATTTCGATAGCAATTTGAATGAGTCTTTCTCTATTTCACTTTAAATAAAAAATAGAGAGAATCCTATTCTAGCTCTTTGTGTTGGGTAATATAACTCTTCGCACTTGTACACTCGTGCCGTAACATTTCACATGATAAATGAGTGTAAATAGTGGATGAATCCTCTGCATCTTGGACATTAACTTTTCTTAAATAAAAAAAAATAAAAAAATAAAAAAGGTGGACATGTATAGATGCCACTAGCATTTCTATGGGCCATGACAACAGGCCAGGCCTTTCTGATGTGAGCCTGCAATGGTTAGTTGGAACTCGGCCGAGAGAAACGTCAAGGTCCATTTGTGATCTTCTCCATGAAGTTCTTCTTTTTCCCTCTTGGTTTTCTGTAAACGAATAAAAATAGCTTTTAAATCTACATTTCTTTCAAGCATCTGCTAGAAATTAATCCCTTCCATCTCTTAAAAAAGAAGAAGAAATAGTATTCTTTTAAAATCAATATATTACCAAGGTGACACTGGGCTGAATTAAAAGGTTGTACTGGGCTGGGCTCAACGGCAGTCGTTTGGGCAAGTCGAAGGAAATTATCTGCTTAACCTAAGGAAGCAAGATGATGAGCATCTCCAACAATAAGAGGTATTCTACTTGGTCAAAAAACACAATTCTCTATTTTAGCTACTCATTTTTTAATGCCAACTTTAATAGATTATTTATTTCATTTACTTTTTTTAAATATGATTTTTTAATCTTTCTTTATTATTTTATGTGAGGGAGGGAGAGAAGAGAGAAGAGAAAAAATATTAAAAAATTTGAACATTGTGCTACAGCGAATAGCAACTTCTTGCTATTTACTGTAGCAAAATATGTAGTTTATCTATTCTAGAGCTAATCTATTGGAGACAAAAAAATGCTCATAGTAGCTAAATATAGCTATTATGAGTCATTTAGCTACTCTGCTGGAGATGCTCTGCTGGTGTTATTAGCCCTAATCCCGTTGCCAAAATAAAAAATAAAAATTAATAGGGTAATCATATAGAGAAATGTTAAAAACCACATTTTTATCTCACAACTATTCTATAATATTGAGTTATTGATTGGCCAAACTCCCAACTAAGGATTAGTCATTGTTAAAAAAAAAAAATTTTAAAAAAAAAATCCAAAGATTGGCCGGTTGGAATTGTCATGTTGGCATTGTAGGATAGTGATGAGATAAAAATGTGGTTTGTAACATTACTCAATTATATAAGAGTAATGCTATATACTACACTTTCATCCCACTGAGTTGATGTGGCAGTTTCAACCAACCCTTGGATCATCAATTATTAAAAAAAAAAAAAAAAAAAGTTGAAAGACCGATGAACATTGTCACGTCAACGTAATAAGATAGAAATTGGATGAGAGTATATAATATATAACATTACTCGTGTCATCATATAATATACGTGGCGGAGATTATGAAACTAATCATACACAACCATTATTAGCCATGTGATTTTGATTCAATTAGAAATTGATCAACGGTATAAAGATCGTAACATGTGTGTATATATATACTGAAGATCCTATATATATATATATATCGATGATTTCTTCATGATTAAAAAAAAACAAAAAAAAAAACCGTGAAACTCGTTTAGTTAAAATGCACCCACAGCGTAGGTTAGAGGGAGGAGGGCCACTAGTACTGTATAAACTGTCAACCTCGTTCACGACTTTATAGAGGTGTGGGCCGATGTTTCTTAAATTCCACTGCTCTCTGTCTATATATATATATACATATAAGCACCGATGATCTTTAGCTATCTGTGTATATGAGTAGAAGAAGTGGTCCTACTGATAATGTGTATACTCTTCGCTGTCTTTATTTTGCCTTTTATCATCTTTGCTCCTCACATGCTCCCTTTGATGCTGCATTTAGTCGTGGACCCCCTTGATAGTTGGGTTGATGTTAACTCTCTCACTGTGCTGCATTGGCTATATATATATATATATATATATACCCAATGCATCATAACAATAATTCTATGCCCACGTAGGGGATTTTTTTTTTTTTTTTTCAACTGCTAGTAAAATCTTTCAAGACAACCAAAAAGAACCCTACTCTTGTTTTTCTAAACAATCTAAGTTTCTAACTATCATCTGAAGTATACATAAAGGTTATGTTTAGTTAACGACTTTGTTTTTTTTGTTCTGAAATTAAAAGGCAATAACAAACAACAAAAAACATAAAACTTGTTTTCGCCTTAATGTCACGTTAAAACACTTTTTTCAAATCATATTTTTGTTATACAAACATTTCATAATGTTGTCATGACAGTTTCAACAAACTCATAAATTAGCCTTGTTAGTACGAACTATTAGGTCAGTACTTCGAGATAAAAGATATAATTTTTAAACCTTACTTTTTACCTAGGAAACTAGAATTATGCTGGAAAGCTGTGTTTGTTTTGATTTTATTTGACTAAAATGACCTAAACTTGGGGAGATATGGTGTATACGATAGAAAGGGTAGAAATGGCTTTCAAGAAGGGTACCTAAATTACTGGCTCAAAGAAAACGTGCTACTGCAGGTATCTATCACTGCAATGCCAGTTGGTTGCAAAGGTCCTTTATACACATGTAGTTATTGTGTATAACCCAGCACTCATAGGTCCTCAGAGAGCATCTTTTCATCAATGGTTGTCCAAAAAAAATCCTTCATTAATACTTTATTCTTGTTATTTCTCTCTCGATGCCTTGCCACCACACATAAAAGAACTGAAAATCTCACTAGGCCGGGTTGCTTTTTGTCCTTAATGATTTGGAGTTTCTTATTTTCAAGGTTGGAATTTAGAAGCATTTAATCTAAATATATAATACGTATAGTTTATTAGAACATAATTATGAAATGATAAGAAGACTACACAAAAGTTCAAAGTTTATTACACTTTCATCCGTTTCAAATGTAATCAAAGTCCATTCCACTTTATGTTCTAACAGTTGCAGATAATGAATAGCCTCAATTAATGTGGTTTTATTTAATTGTTATTTAATACACATGAAGTGGGAAGTATCCAATAAAATGAAGTGTGAGAGACAATTATAATTAAAGTTTGTTTGAATTCTATTATGGTATCAGAGCCAAAGGTTTTGAGTTCGAACCTTGACTCCGTCAATTCACCCCCCATTTCAATTAAATATTCCATGTGTTAGGCCTCACCTATTAAAAAGGGAGTTTGAGCACACACGTGAAAATGAGTGTTAAAGTAATGGTTAAGTGATTAAATTTACCTCTTCCTATCAGTTTAAGCTTTTGGGACAAATTGTAATTTAACATGGTATCAGAGCTATAGGCTAGCGCCATTTGATCTTGTAGTTTTTTACTCTTTAGTGATAGCACCACCCGTGTGGTTAGTGCACAGGCAAAGTTCTCCAACAACACTATCTCGTTTATTTATTTATTTATTTATTTATTTTATTTATTTTTTAAACTTAGTTTTGTGGTGTTGTGCTCAAACCCGTCGACTCCATATATTAGCCATTGGTTTATCTTCATTACCTATTACCAAATCCAGTCTTAACGGATGTCTCTTTCTCTCTTCTCCATCACTCTTACTTAATGAGTGAGTGAGTGACTAAAGTTGGTGCTACCATCGGATCGAACACATGTTTCATTGTCGAAGCACCCTCACATAATATTTTCGGCCAAAATAGCTGATGTCCAAGTTACAGCCATAGTAGCCATTGCTGGCCAAAATTCGCCGATCTCAAAATCCCAGTCAAAAGTAACCGATGCCGGTCAAAAAGCTGCTGATGTTCAAGTACGGCGAAAAGTAGCCGATACCAGCTAGAGTTGTTGAAGTTCAAGTTTCGAGCTGTCGGTGTTCTAATTTAGGCCATAGAAGTCATTTCTCAGTCCTTTGATGTTCAAGATCAAACCTCAACGTACATGATCTATCGTTGGGTTTGCGGGGGCGTATTAGAACATAATTATTAAATGATAAGAAGACTACACAAAAGTCCAAAGGATATTACACTTTCATTCGTTTCAAATGTTACCAAAGTCCATTTCACTTCATGTTCTAACAATTACAGAAAATGAATAGCCTCAATTAATGTGGTTTTATTTAATTGTTATTTAATACACATGTAAGAATGTATCTATTTAAATGAATGGAGAAGTATCCAATAAAATAAAGTGTGAGAGACAATTATAATTAGAGTTTGTTTGAGTTCTATTATCGTTTTAGAGGATAAATGAATGTCTCTTAAAGGGGCGGACTAAGGGGCAGAACCTAGGGCCCCCTTAATTTTACAATTTTTGCTTAATTTTTCTTTATTAAGTTATATATGTAGGCTTAATTGAACTTGTACCCCAAGTTACACCGGGCAATGGGTCATGTACCCCAAATTATATAAAGAAATTGATCATGTATCTCATATTAGAAACGGCTATGTAGCCTAGAGTGGGCTATTAAGAAATGGACCAGAATACGATCATGAACCTTAAAGTAAATTATGTTGGGCAATTAGTCAGCATGAGCCAGAATAGGGCTATAAGCCATACGATGAACAACTTATTGAATAGTCGTCCGACGAATGATGAAAAAGACATTTAATTTCTTAGAAATGTGGGGGAATTTGGTGTAGACATAACATAATATATTTATATTCTGTTGCAATGATATGAACTCTGATGAATCATTGCTGATGCATGTAGCATTGTATGACATATTATATTGTCAATCAGGTTAATGCATGGGTTCATGGCATATATATTGTGGTATCGCTATACCATTGTGACAATCTGCTTTGTTGTGGGTTATCATTTTTTTTAAACAAAAATTTTTAGTTATATTTTATCAAGTGGGTTGTCACATTCGGTGACCTAATCTGGGCACCCAAAGTCACTTGACTCACCCATGCCATCACAAGAGACAAGGCACCGAGTCTTGGTCCAATATATATAAAAAAGGACCTAGCGGGTGGAAATGGCTCAGCATAAAAATTACAAGTTGAAGCGTGAAAGTTAAAGGTTATGAAAATCTCATTAGCATTTAATGTTGTCATGTAAAGATAGTCATGAGTGATAAGTATCGCATTGCCTAGTCACTAAGTGAAACTAGGCTTTATAATGAATTTAGAGAAGCTCTAAATTGAATAATCATTTATGGGTGATAGCGCAGATGTAGTTAACGCTTTTTTTTAGGTCGTTGCAAATGGTATCAGAGCCACTTAGTAATGCTAAGTTATATGGTACTGGAACACTGCATAACATGGAACTAACGAGGATGTCAAAAGTTTAAGAGAGAAAATTTGTAACACCCATGTCCCATATTGGGAACATGAGAAGTAACCCATATAGAGTGGGTAGTTTATAAAGATAGTCATGAGTGTTAAGTCCCACATTGTCTAGTTTATAAAAAAAAAAAAAAAAATGGGTGTACTTCCAGCGGAAATTGCCTAAATATAATAGTTATGACGTACTAAAACATTAGTTTTCTGCATTAAAACACTTAGGCGATTGCCGCTAGAAATACACCTCTTTCTTTTTACAAAACGATATTTTTATGGTGTATCAACAGAAACAATACATCTTTCAAATCTTTGTCAAACTAAACGTTTATTTCTGCTGAATAATAATTGGCTCATGTCATACCCAACTATGAAGTTCACTTACTAAGTCTTTAGACTTAGACAGTTATTATATCTTGTATGAAACCTCTTTTAGGAAGAGGATAGTGGCGAGGTTGCCGGCCACTAAGTCTTTGTTTAAGACAAAAACTTCATGTTGATACCAAGTTTGATCAGGTTATTATTAGTTTCTCTGTGTCTATGTTTTCGAAGATAATATATGTTTCTTTTATGGTTATTAGATTTCTCATATTTATTTCACCTTCCTATGCATTAACTCTGATTATACTTAGAGGGGCGATTCCCCAGTTAGCTACCAATTAGCTATATTGGGGTAGTTACCAGTAACCCTACCAAACTAGTCAAAGCTAGATTTAAAGGCGTTACAGTATGGTATCAGAGCATACGGTCTTACCGACCATAATGAACAATCTAAGATTAGGTTGTGACACGCTAGGTATAAATCATGAAAGACTGGAGCATAGGATAGACCTAGGTTCTCTGATCTATTGCTTGATTGAGGTGCAGGTTATAGTAATAGCCTTCTTGATTGCTTAGTATTAGGTTGAACAAGATCATCTGCTCTATGTTATAGGCACTTGATCCTGCTCTATACTTAGATGTACGACGCTGGGCAATTGTATGCGATTGGACGGAGGAGTACGGGCCCTACACATCGGAATACAAGCCTCGCTCCATAAAACCCAAGATTCCAATCAGACCCTTTTAGGAGCAGAAGGTTCTACCACACAATCGGACCCAAACAAGGTAAGTACAACCAGGCTCCGAGGATAGGAATGTAGTGGAAAAATGGAAGCGTCGCAACGTATCGGTATACGGGGTTTCCTAACCATCCCCGGGAGATATAATTCTTACCTTATGACGAAAAGGAAGCGGGAAATGCACAAGCACCTGATTCAAATCGCGGATGAATACACCAAGATGGAGCAGGAAGAAATCCAATTATTAAAGGCGGGAACCCTGCCATTTGGGTCTGAACAACAGAAGACCGCCTTCCTCTCCAGCATCGACAGGGACTACGAGACGATGGTCAAAGATGAAGAAGATCCGTCAAAGGAATCTACTGGGGAGTGCTAGACAATAAAGGCCAGGTAGCTTTTGGATAGATAGCAACGGGGAAGCTAAGCTACGTACTGTACTTAGTAGTACATCTTGTGTTAGAAGCTCATGTATTTCAAAATGAATTTCACTCATGCCTTGAAGTTCGCAAAATCAATTTTTGTGTCAATTCTAGTAGCCATGTTTTGGTACCTTCCACCTGTTTTAAGAAATTATATTGCCTTAAAATTTTCTGTTTTCAAAGAAAAATGAGATTTTGGCCTCTGCCCGAATGTTCGCACTTAAGTGGCCGAACGTTCACCCAAAAACCCATGTGTTACTAGTTTAAAAACGGCCGAATGCTCTTAAACCCTATTCATTCCAATCTTCTCTCATTTTCTCTCAAACCCAAACACTTCTAAGTTGATTTTCGGCCGTGTCTCTTCAAGAATCAAGCTTCAATCCTACTTCTTAACAAATGTATGTGAATTTTAACCATTTTCTTTCAATTTTCGCAACCTAGGTTTTGATATTGGGGTTTTTTCTATTTCTTGATTTTATCGTTTAATCTTGGAATGTAGATGGTTGATTGGGTACTAGGAACATGCTTTAGGATATATGTGGTTGTGTTAAGCATGATTTTCTTCCCAATCACCACCCATTCAGATTTGAGGATTTTTACCCTAAATCCGAAATCTTTGAATACATTGACTATACCATGCAATTGATGCATGTGTTATGACCCTAATGCCCCCATTTCAACTTATGAGTAAAACTCAATAACCCATTGGCCAAATTTTGGCACACCCAAAACCCTAACCCTTTGAATTTAGAAGTTTTTGCCCTACATTTGAAAATTTTGGTTTTTGTGGTCTTAATTGAGTCCCATGACCCATTTGAGACTCAAACCCCTTAATTAAAAACCCGATCTATGTTTTTGACCTATTGGATTTGGGAGTTTTTGCCCAAATCCAAAAATGACCAAAATGCCCCTAGCCTTAAAACCCTAATTTTCATACTCTAGTAACCTCACATATTGAGGTAGGCACAATGAGAAATTGCTGCTGGAAGTACACCTCTTTCTTTATAGACAACACTCTTATTTACTAAGGAAGATAAAGAAGATTACGAGTAATTAGTTACAAATGATAGTTATTGGATAAACACTCATAAGTGCTAGACTGCCTATAGAATTAGACTCCATTGCCAGTTGATCTTCTACTGTTGGAATAGCACTCCACCCTCACTTGACTTCTCCTATACGAGTAATGTTATAAGTCTCTCTTGAGTCCCTCCAAGAATGATGTGGCTATTAAAATCACCATTGAACTTGTAATTAATCATTATTGGATTTTGATCGAATGATAATTTCAATAACCATATCATTCTTGGAGGGATTTAAGAGGGACTTTTACAATTACTCCTCCTATACATGCTCTTCATAGTCATTGGTATCTGGTAATTGAATAGGTAAAAGAGTATAAGAAAGATGGAGACTGTAAGAAAAATAATACTAATTATGTTTTTGTATGTAGTTGTTGGCTCATATAAGGATGTCATCGACAATTGCTGAATTGTCCATGGTGAATGGCGCTGTGTGGCCTCACATGGTGACAACTCATGCAAAAGGACTAACAACAGGACTGGTGTGACAGGGCATTTAACTAATCTCCAAGTCAAAGAATGGTTAATCTCCCCCTCAAGAATTTTCAACTTTAATGACTCGGTTAATCTTCCCCCTCGATCAATAATGTCACCGCTATTGAGTGATTATTAGCAGCGACCCAAACAAATCGCTGCTATATATTGATCATTAGCGTTGGATCAACAGCGTGAAACACATTAGCAGCGACATGTGCCACTATTTATCAATAGTGGCAACAAAGTGATCATTAGCGACGACTTCTAGTTGCCGCTAATGAGCTAAATTCTTGTAATTTTTTGTAATGGGTGATAGTCATTAGCCACTAAACCCGTGATGCAGATTGGACGTCAAACAAAGAGCAATCAGAGCATCCAGTTCGCAGCCACGTCCAGGCTGTCTGGACGTTTTGTTATTTTTCTCGCATTTTATGATTTCAGTTTAGTCCCCGTCCGGACGGCTACTTGTCCCATCCGAATGCGTAGCTTTGTTTGACTTAGCCGACTTTATTTCATATTTATTAGGTTTAGGGTTTGGTGAGTCTTTATTTCGTGTTTTATTAGGGTTAGGGTTTTGGAGTCTATAAATTTATGTTTATAGCCTCCAAAAAAGTCAGTTGTTGTTTATTATTGAGTTTTATTAATGAGAAAACTCAGAGTTGAGTTTATTCATCTTTTTTCCTTCAAAATCTAGAGAGTATCTAGTTTTTCAAGAATTCTTAGATCATTGATAGATTCAAGATTTAGAATTACCTATCCGCTGCTTTATTGTTGTTCTTCGCTGCAACCCACCAAGTCAGGCTGCATCAACCCGGAAAAAGCTGTTCTTGTTCTGCAACTACCGGGTCACATTCTCCCGTGACTAATCACTCATTCTTTTCCTCATTTATTGAATGATTAATGTGTATTATTCGTTTGGATATCGGTTAAAAAAATGATTGGAGTATTTTCTTCATATGACTATTGCTATTATCGATGCACCGTTCACGCACTGGTACGGGTTATCTTGCTGAACACTTCCTGGAGATATTTTACGCATTAATTTGAGCACCTTTTATTCCTCACCAGTATGGATTCCCTTGAGTCTAATCCCGAGAACTTGAGCCACTTGTTGATCTGGTTGCAAGTCTTGTGGCCTTAGTAGCCGTTGATTCGTTTGATTAACGTGAGTGTTAGGCTTGATTCTCTTATCCATCAACAAACTTCTTTTTTAATTAGATTTGATCCCTCATTCAATTTTAGCTTATCAAACGGGAAATCCTTGGCTTATCTAGATCCTAAAAGCTGTGGACAGAGAGTTCCTGAATTTGGTTTAGAAACAAATTGTCCACCTAACTCTTTTCTAGTTTTTGAATTAATACAGAAATTGCCCATTAATTGTGCTCAAATCTAAATGCTGAGGTGACCCCAAACCCTTTCTATCCGTTAGTATCTATCTGTTAAATCACATTACTACAACATATGCTATAGGTTACTATAAATGGTCGTGGGGTTTCTAGACGATGTCTGCTTCACGAAACACTTTTGTTCAATTCTTAAAAAGTGCAAATTATTATATATACAAATGTCTGTTATTAGTGGAGGGAAACATGTACATATATATCATCATTATTTCAACTTTGGGTAATGCCAGGTTTAAATATGATGTTTTCTAATGGTGGACGTATTTCAATATGCCTCAAATTATTTTAGCTAGGTACATTAATAAATGCCAACGATAGGCAAATATTCCTATGACTCATGCATCTTCATATAATGATTAATGGCTTCCTTCGCAATGTTGCAATCATTGAGTTTTGTTTCGCTGCAACTGATAATTAGCAGCTTGAAATGATCGATGAAATAATACTTGGAAATTAAAGGTACCAATATTGTGATAGTATTTGCTTTAAAAATGGGGTAATAACTTATTTGACCCCATTTCAGTTAAATATTTTTATATATTGGCTCAACTAAGAAAACCCATATAACAGCTATGGATCATTTCGAATAATTAATTAAACATCAAATAAAACTTAATTCAGTTACCATTTAATTATGAGATCATTTTATTGACTTTTTGATTAATGCAATTTACCATGTTCCCCTGGAATTAAATCCATGTTGGGAAACATGAAATTCCTTTGGTGTTGCTCCCTAAAAAACGTGCAGGACTGCCATTATTCTCTTCTCTCCGATCCCCTCTTCAATCAAGCAACTCCAAGGGGGGGGGGGGGGGGGGGGGGGGGGGGGGGGGGGTGGGAGGGGAAGGGGGAAGATGAGTGAATTCAAAACAATCTAGAGATGGAGCACATTAATTTCGTTGAAAGAAGGTTGAGACAACTCATCCACAAAATCAAGTCAATAACAAAGTTTTGGGCTCTTTATCATTGAGTGCTTTCTCCGTATTCTGAAAGGTATTCATTGAGTTGTTTCAATTATTGTCTAAAACTCTGACCACTTCTGCTACCACAATAATAGACAGATTAAAAAAAGTAGACAGATAGATCCCTCAGTACTATGTATATATCACTCTCTCAATTGTTGCCAAGAGAATGCCCTTCCATCTTCTTCCCTAGATCGGATATGTAATCTCTCTAAAATTCATAGCTCCACTCCCCTAAAACTCTCTCTCTCTCCCTCTCTCTCTCTGACATAAAAGAAAGGTACAAAAAGATGGAAAAATAAAGACGACAGTCAGCTAACTACCATGTTCATATGTTCGAGTCTTTTAGAGGGGAAAGGACTGTAAGGAGGACACATCCTTTTCGGAGGGGTTGGTTTTGCCATCTCAAAGCAATGAAAGCTTTAGACTGCTGCCTCTAAATCTTGAAAATTTGTGTTAGACAAACACACAGAGACGTGGCCCATGCTTTCCTACTTGTAGACCCTAGCTCCTCATCAACTTAGTAATCACTCAAGTCACCTTTTTTTTTTTTTTTTTGAATCATCTCATCTCGTTTTCATTCCACTACTCCAACATGTTGTGTCTTACTCTCACATCTCAGTTACCATTTAATTTCTCAACTTTTTGCTTCACAACAAACGTCTCACCATCCAGCTCAAACCCACTGGCCCATATGATCTGAACGGATGGAGCAAAACTCGGTAAGAATTGATGAATTTAATTATTTATATTTTAACACTTTCCAAACGTGTGGATTCAAACTCTAAACATGCAAAATATTTAATTAAAATAGAATAAATTGCAAGTAGAGTCAAATTCGAACTTTACCCTGATGTGTTAAATCATTTAAGCTAATAGAAAGATAATAACATTGATGTTCTTCGACAACCCTAGGTCTCATGCTCAGAAATAAGTGAAAAGTAAAAGTGGGTAGAAAAATCTATGCATTTACACATTGGCAAGCAATGGGCAGCCCCTGTGAGGCCATGGAAAAGGAAGAGACATCAAAGCTGTATCACCTGCAGAGATCTTTCTTATCTCTCTGCTGCACTGAAACAAATCCAACCTCCCTCTTCACTCCACCTGTCTAGACAAGATATATAGATCTACGCACACGTGTGTGTGTAGACAGACTTCATGCGCACCAAACAGACACCATATATATTCCTCACACGTGTGAAATGCTCTGAGAAGGAATAGATAGCTAGATTGCACTGCACATGCAGTTTTTACCATGTGTTTCTTTCAAACCCTCCCAAACGAATTTTAGCAAGAAAGCAAAAGGTAAAATTCTACCCCAGTTAGCATTTTGAAAACACACTTGAAAAGTGTTATCAAAATTCTAACCTAAAAAATCGAAAATTAAGGGTGAAGAAGAACATGGTGCGTGTATCACATTCAAAAGACATAAAAATAATTAATTTAATTTCATGTACATATTAATTAATTAACTGAAACTAAAATTACGACCCATGTTAATAATTAATAGAAAACAGTAATGGGTGTCCTCAGAATTGGCTAAAAGATTGACAACCCGATCTAATCTCAAATATCAAATTCTTCTTTGATTACGATGTTGTCGAATTACAACTACAGATGAAGATCCAAACTCACATGATCTTGCACGCTCGTCTTCTGTTCGTAAACATACCTGCTTTGAGGAGTGGACCCACCAACCTGCAGCGAGCCAGGCTTCAACTCATCGCCGGAAAACAACGGCAACGGGTGCACCGAACGGTCCCTATCAAAAGTACTAGCGTTGTTACTTTGGACGGCAGGGATTCGCCACAAGGCCAAAGGACTCCCGTTTATAGGCGCAGGCTGAGAAAACGAGCTCTGGCTTCCATAATACCTACCATGACCAGCAATGGCGCCGTTAGAAGCACTACTAGTGTTCCACGATGGATAACTCATAGCCGGCAGCGGAGCCGAGCCGAGCCGGTAATTCATAAGCCCGTACACGTGTGCATCAGAGAGGCTACTATGCACCATGGCCGACTGCAGGTGCGCCCGTTTTGCATGCTGGCGTTCCCTTTTGTGTGCGTTTTGATGACCGCCTAAGGCTTGAGAGGTGGGGAAGTTTCGACAGCAGTAATGGCACTCAAATCTCCTGTTACTCTCCCCGTTCTCGTTGCTTTCCTTTGCAATATCCTCGCACGCGTTGGTATCCGCAGACTCCGACTCATCCGCCGCCGCCACAGCCGCAGCCGCGCCGTGGTTGTCACCTCCGAATTCTATGCCGAAAAGCCTAATGCCCTTTTCTTTAACCGGTGCGGGGCGGATGAAGGGTAGCTGAGAGAAAGACTCGACGTTCATGAAGTCATGGGTCTCCCTCTCAGCCTTGTCCATGGAAGAAGTCATGGCGGCACAAAGAGGAAGAGAGAGGAGGAAGAGTTGGGAGGAGAATGGGAGAGAGTCAGAGGATGTGTGTTTGTGGGTCCTATAAAGGGAGGGGGAGGGGGTTTGATTTTAAGGCAATTGGGGGGCTGAACCATCTGAGAGTGAAGCCTGACAAGGCCTCAAGTTTGAGAGTGGCTTTGCCTTCTCAAAGTACCACCCTTTGCCTCCTTGCACTTATTTTTTGGTTTGACATGGAAAATTCTGTGAGCAATTTACACAATTGCGCCTTAATTTCCATAATATTACATCCACGGCCCCGTATATGTCACTATGAGTGACTACTTAATTAATTACTATCAATTATATCAGTAATAATGAGAGAGATCGATGTGTCTCTTATAACTTAATTTATAGCTTTGTCATGCCAAAAAACATGGGAATTCTCTTATTAAATTACGTGTGACGTTTAATCTCATCTTGTGAAGTTGGATGTAGCATGTAAAATATGTCCTCCCACTCCAATATATTAGGAGAATTTTGTGTTTCATGGTATCTTAAAAGAGTAATGCTACTTACGTCTTTATCTCACCTTTATTTCATTGGATTAGTATGACAGTGCCCATTAAGTATTAGATCAGCAATTGTAAATAATTTATATAAAAATAAATCATTAATTGATAGGCACCTACACATCAACCCTGTAAGATGGAGATGTAGTATATAGCATTACTCTTCTTTTGTTTGTTTTTTAAAATGCATATAGAATATTGTTTTATGGATTGGGATTCATAACAATTAATTGACCAAATTGCTATTGTGAGACAGTCCATGTGGATCGAACCCAGCTGCTTGGATAGGTGATGTAGATCGGCAAGCTTTGTCTGCAAGCTCGTCTGCAGCCTGTTCGGACGAGCCTCCACCCGAGAGCCTCGTTTGCAAGCTCGTTCGTAGACCACCTAAACGCCTATGTTATTTTCATCTGACAACTTTCACTAAAAATGTCATATCTAGAGTTTCAGACCTCTGATTAGAGCAAGATTTGTGGCGTTGAAAAGCTAACTCAAAGATCTACAAAGTCATGTCATGAGAGTTTGTTAATTCTGATGTTTACTAGGTCAAAAAAGCCTCCGTTCGCAGGACGTTCGTTAGCTGCTTGAACAGCCCAATGTTATGTTTCAGCTTTCAGTCATTTTACGTATTTAAATTTCAATTTCTTTAGGGACCGTCTGAATGGGGTAATGTCCCATCCAAACAGGCCTCGTAGAAGTTAAATTCTGACTCTATTTCGTATTAATTTTAGGTTTAGGGTTTGGGGGCCTATAAATACATGTTTTATAGACCATAGAACACAGTTGTTGATTATATTATAGTTTTGTTCAATAAGAAGCCCCAAAGTTGAGCATTCTTCTGTTTTTCTTCAAAACCTAGAGAGTATCTAGCGTTTTAAAGAAGATTTCTTAGATCCTTTGATAGAATCAAGATCTAGAAATACATACCCGTTCCTTGTTGTTGTTATTCACTGCAACCCACTAAGTCACGCTGCATCAATAGGTGATTGAGCAGTTCCAAATTTATTTGCACAGATGGGTTCCATGACATAGACTTTCTCACCGCTAGCAATTTGGACAGTTAGTTGTTGTGGATCCCAATCTTTATATTATAGCGAATTTGGCTTAAGTACTATTGAAAAATTACAACATGTGGGGTAGTTTTTCAACGGTACACATTTGATTCCAAGTTTTTTTTATGAAAAAAAAAAAAAAAAAAAAAAAAAACGTACCACACATATATATATGCTAGTTTTTCTACCCCACCTAAACCAAATCCTTCTATAGCTGTATATAAAGGGAAAAGAATATGTTGAGTGCAGAAATTAAACTTATTGTGTGTTAATGGCTAGCTAGAGAATTTGAGTTTACCATTGTTGCATGTCCTGTTTGTTAATGATTTTGTTTTTTTGTGGAAGTCAAAGATATTAGCGCCTGTTTAAAAACTGTTTTAATTTACTTATCTCACATTAAAACATTTTATTCAAACAAAAAAACAAAAGTTCTCTCAAAACGCATCAACATATATAAGAAGGTATACCCACTGACGTACGCTATCCGCTAGCCAATAATATTGGCATGAAAATTTAACTTGATGCCAAAGTAAGCGACACTGATATAGCAGTTTGCCCCAGCAAATAAATAACGAATTTACATAATTAACAATGTCTGTTTCTGTAGTACAACAAGTATGAGGAACATGCCAATCTAGTGGTAGGCCTCCCTCGACTGCAATGTTCCAACATTATATATATATATATATACCAAAGAAACATAGAAAGAATAATTTGCTATAATCAAGTGGCTCGAGAAAATAGAAAATCCAGCATAGATCGATAAGTGTTACTATATATATATGTTCGTGATCGTTTATATTGTCTCCCCTTCTAAATCTTTAACAGAGCAATAATTAATATTCTTAGACTATAAATGTTTATTAGGGTTAGGCATCGGTTCGGTAGCGGTATGGGTATTTTCACTTACCTAACCATGAAAGTCGGTTAAGTCAATTAATTAACCGACAAGGAATATTTTTGACTTTTGTCGATTAATCAGTAGTTGGTTAAGAAGGTTAATTGTCGGTTACAAGTTTTTATGTTAAGATTTATCAATTTTCTTGTAACTACAAAATTAGTAAATTGAGCATATGCTTTATAAATAAAATGGAAAAAAAGTAAATCCATAGAATACAGACTAAAAGGACAAACACAAAACAATAGGACAAAATAATAAGGAAACCAACCAGATAAAATTTAAAATTCACTTAAAAAATCATTAAGTCGGTTAACCGACGAAAAAAAATTTCTACCGCCTACCAAACCGGACTAAAGTTGAAACAGTATTTTTATTCCGCCTACTGACTTTCGGAAGTCGGTTGCCGCTCGGTAGACGGTTGGTAGGCGATAAACTGTTAATTTACCCACCCCTAATTAATATTTGATCAATTGAAAAAAATAGAATCTCTGATTATAAAGTAAATTAAATTTATAGATACCTTTGGTAGGTTGCAATTACTAATTATATGGCCCTTCTACGTACCATTTTCAGATTATTTATGCATGTTTTTCTTTTCTTTATTACTATGAAAAACACATAGTTAATTAATTCATCATCAATACGATATGATGCTAACATTATTATGTTATGTTATTACTTCAACAAGTGACAACTTCCTGGAGTTGAGAGGACACATATTATGATCAACTTAATACTTGGATCATAATTGAAAGTTCATCTCCAAATTTCATGGGCCCTCTCTCTCTCTCTCATCAAAACACCTTTTTTTTTTTCTCTCTCTCTTTTTTTAAGGGCATGACATGCGTTTGATTTGAGTGTAACGTCAATTACGGTCATAAAGTTCAAGTTGAAGAAAAAGAAAAAAAAAAAAAAACTGCTGTCTATATATATATATATATGCTCCTTTTGATGGTTAGTAGTTTTAATTATGTAATCATGATTGGTTGCACATTTTTTGTCTATGTTTTTAATTATATACGTAGGTTAGATATATACCCGCATTGAGCTATGAATGAGGTTACAAAGAAAGCTAGCTGCACTTAAAATCGTCACCAAAAGGTACGTGACACTACTAAATCATGTGTAAGGATTGGAGACAAGCTGACAGGACGTATAGTAATTGGACCATATATCATGTAATTAATAATGTCTCTTTCCTAGGCCAAAATTGAAGATTCAAGACTTGTATAGATCATCAATTAATTGTCGATCATACTCAACACCGCTACGACCGTCGACACCACAAACAACATTATAATTGTTATATGTTTTATCATAAGATATTAGATGATCATAACTCTCTATATATATAAAAATAAAAAGATGATAAGCTCCTTGATTAGAGTGTGTATGTATATTCAAAAATAAAAGTAGTATTTACATACATTTTATTTATACCTTTTTATGTTCTAATACATTTGTTAGAATATATGAGAAGGATAAAAATCTTTTATCATAAATGGACATTTTTCATCCTAAATTAAGGAATTTGATTACATTTGAAATTGATCAAATCATTTGTAAGACTCTATGAATCGAGCATTGTACACAACTAATAAAACCAAAATCTAGCCTCTAGGTTTTCACCTGTGTATGTAGGTCATAATTTTTGTCTCTTCTTTTATCTCTATAGTTATTATGAGTTTTTTCATGGTATCAAAGTCATCGACTAATGCCATTCTTCAATCCCTAATGGCCATGCGGTCTCCAATAATAGTTAATTTTCTTCCTTTTATCCCTGGATTCTTCACCCCCGTTCAATAATCTTTTACCTCGAATCCTATCAAGCTTTGGACCACATTACTCGAAAGCTTAATGGCCAATCTAAAAAAGTTCACAACCCCACAAATATCAACCAAATTACACGGCTCACGCGCCCACACGCACCACCCGAGCTTCGGCTAGTCATGCCACGCGCCGCTACGCACCGGACACGTCATTTAGTTGGTTCAACGGTTTTGACCCCTTCTATATACGAAGTTAATTTCATGACACACTTTATTTTTGGCGTGCAGATCTATCTCTCCCTCTGAAACTCTCTAATTGCATGAACGTGTATCCTTGGGTGACCACAACGTTTGTAAGTTGTAAAAGAGTTGAGCAAGAAAGAAAGAATTGACTTCAATTCCTTGGTAAAGTCTCTCACCCTCTCTCTCCAGGACCAGAGTACTAATTGTTGGCGTTGGTTCTTTATAGCATTGTTGGCTGTTTATATCAGTTGCAGGGATTCTGCGAAGTGGTCCTAAAATAATGTTAACAGGATAACACAAATGAGAAAGAGCAAGTAATCATCATCATCGCCCCCGGCCCCCCTCTCTCTCATGCTCTGAGTATATATACAAAGTACAACGGCTTCTCTTTTTCCTCCTTCATATATTTCTCTGCTGCTTTGTTCGCTTGATTGTGATTGCATTTATTTGGTGTTGTAATTTTGCCTTCTGACTTTTAGTACTGCACAAGCAAGAGCCAATCCACTCAAGGGTGAATGGTCTTTAATTGTTTGATTTTTACCTACACTTGTTTTATTTTTAATTTTACTTGGGTACACCCATTAAGAGCATCTCAACAAAACATTAAATTAAATATTTTAAGGTCCAACATGTAAAATATTTAATTGTAATTATAACATCAAGGGATTAACTCAGTTGGCGGAAGCCTTGGTCGTCTTTAATAGTCTCAAGTTTGAAACAACTCGCTAAATGCTAATTGTCTATTGGAGCCAGCCGGCCAGCTTACCTGGCAAAGCTCTCAACACAACCCGTCCAGCCATGTCGAGACGGGTGCGAGGTATGAGTTCTGGATTTAGAGAGGTTTTCACTCATAAAAGAAATAAAATAATTGAAATTGACGGTAAATTGTGGAGTTAAGTTGAAACTCATTAAGTTTGCTATGTAAAAACCCATTTTAAGAGAGAGAGAGAGAGAGATTTGTGGTAGTAGTTGTAGTAAGGGGTGTATATTTGAGGGTTGTGGGAATTTGCATGGTTATTAGCAGGAATAGTAAGGTAATGATATTTTGGGAGTGTCTGCAAAAAAACGGTCAGCTTTATTCGTGAATGCTTCACTCGTTTTGCAATTATTCCCAGTCCAACTGCCTCTCACTTGTTTCATAATTCTACCTTTTGTTGCCACCGAAGACACGTCACTGTCTCACCTCTCTCTCTCACATGTAATTTATTGGGCTTTGTCATCTAGATTATGAGCTCCTATTAGACCACTTCCACCTTTTTTTTTCTTTTCTTTTTTTTTTTCTTTTTTTTTTTTTCATATCTACACCTTCTCATCTCATAGTGGACCCACTTTTTCTTAACCCTAACGACAACAACAATAACAACCACCACCTTCAATCCATTCATGCAATGGCAAACACCCCCTAACTCTTTGCCAATTGCCATTAAAGTCATAGTCCCCGACACAGAGAGAGAGAGAGTGTGTTGTGAGGGGACCATCCATTGGGTTCAATGCAACTGCACCATTTATATGTGTATGTATTTGTATATGTGTATGTATATGCGTATGTCTCCTTCTCTCATAAAAGTAGAAAATTATCTGATGTGAACCCAAGAGCACTTGCCCTTGCCTTTGCCTCATGATGTGGTAACATCACATGCGACGTTTCATGCCCCTTTATTTCATTTCTAATTTTTATTTCTTTCACACGTTTAATCTAATTCCTTCATATATCTATATATATATATATAAAGGTTTCTAGAGTGTTTAAGAAAATCAGAGCCAACTTCTTGTGTATTTCACGTTTCGAGGTCTGGGAATTGGGAGGCGCGACAAGAAGATGATGATCAGGATGGATATTGACGCACTGAAAATTCTTAATTATTACGAGTACGTGTCGGTGGTGTCTTAATGGCTTAAAAAGATGGGTTTTTCGATTCAACCGGATAATTTCGTTTCCTTCTTCTTCTTTTTTTTTTTTTTTTTTAAGCTTTTTTTTGTTTGCCGGGGAAAGGTGTACGTGGAGGGTAAAAACAATTAATAAAAGGTTAAAGAGATGTGTAAAGCAAAGCAACTAAAAAAGATGTCCTGGTGGCTGCAGAGTTGCAGTGCGTTGTGATGAATAAACAGCAGGTAAATTGACCAATAAGATGATTTAGATATACATATGTACTTGTTTTTCTTAAATATAGATTTAATTAGATGTACTTGGCATTGGAAAAGGTTTTACATAAGAAGCAATAAAACGGCCCATCACTCTACCTTTTTTTTTTTTTTTTTTTTTCCCTAAGCAAAACAGTCCATCACTTAATTAAATAAGATCATTAATTGGCTCCCTATCATATAGTTATATGAATCATAATAAAAGTTGAGAAGTGCTATAGAGCCAAATAAATGAGGACCGAAAATTTTTTAGACTAACGTGGCAAGAGTTTTCAAATTTAAAAAAAAAATGCAATTCTCTCTCTTGTCTATCATATCAATTTGAAAATTTTTCTGAGTTCATTTGTTTGGCTTTCTAGCACTTTTTATAAAAATTTATGATACCCAAGTGAAGGCTTAATTGGTTGGGTGGATATATATATATATATATATATATATATATGAAGAAATTGTGTGAATATATGTAAAACAAACCAAACAAATCGGATTAAAAATTAATGTGATGCTCTAATGAACCTCATATATATTATTTCGATGTTAGGTATATAATTAGAAGATATAGAAAGTTTCAATTGTGATTTACTAGATATTATATTTTTATCTTATAGTTGTCCAATAATGTTGATGTGACATTTTAAATTAATTATTGAATTTTTTTATTATTATTTAACAAGTATTAATCCAAAAGCTAGTTGAGATAAAATTATTGTATCTAGCATTTCTCTTACGGATATGCATAATTTTTTTTCTTAATTTCCCTTAGAAATATAATAAAGAAAAAAATAAATTAGAGGGAGGGTGATTGATGATGATCCTTTTGTTGATGCCCCTATACATGCATGAGTATGATTTTTATTGGAATCCCAAGAACAAGTTACCATTTATGAACAAGACCAAGTCTGGCGCCCACCAACAAAAATGTCACTATCTTGAGAAACCCTAATTCTCTTCCAAGTAGAACATAAGGTTTAATTGGTTTTACATGGCTCATCATCATCATCATGGTGTCTTCTCTCTCTCTCTCTCAGCCGCGTTGGTTAATTGTCTCTTGTGGCAGAAAGGAAGGGTCACTATCTTCTTGTTCCTCATCTCTCTTTCCCATTAGGTGGCTTGAATGCGACATTGCCTTGAGAACTCCTCTCTGGGGCCTCCCACTTTGCTCTTTCATGCAAGCCACCATCCTTCCTCCTGCAACATATGTGTTCTCATGTGTGGACCAAATGGATAGAAATAGAGTGGTCATGTCCCTCTAACCAAAGCTTCTTCGGATGCGACATTTTTATTTTTTTCACTTTCATTTTCCTCTTCAAATCCGCTACCTCCATTTTAACAAGTTTTTTTATATCGTGTCAGATGTATTTTTCAGGCTAGTTTTTAATATATATATATTCAAACTTCTTGTCAATCCAATTCAATTGGTTAATTTTCTTGAATTTATAAGATGAAGCTTTATAAAATTTTGCTGTGATTGATGATATATATAGAAAATTTTCAATTTGGAATTTTTAGTGGTTTCCGTTAGCGTTTAATGGCAAAAATTGACGGAGCGAGGTTAATTGCATCAAATTGAAAGTTCATAAGGTGAAATTAAGAATTTTTAAAATTTGAGGGGTATTCTCAAAACAAGTGGTAGTTCAGGGATCCTAAGTGAAGTCATCACTTTTCTTTAAAAAAAAAAAAAATTATTATTATTATTTCTTTTAACATCTATAATCACTTCTCAAAGCGAAATTTGGTTATGTTTGTTTTAAAAGAATTAAATAGTACTTTATTTCATTAAAACCTATCAATTCATTTACTAAAACTCCCTTTGTGCCATCAGACACCATCAAAATTTAGTGACTTCATAAAGAGCAGACAATGAATATAGATGTCCCTCTTTGCCAATTATAATGCATATGATGTATTTCTCGAAGCTACAATATATATATATATATATATATATATATATATATATATATGTGTGTGTGTGTGTGTGTGTGTGTGTGTGTGTCATGCCCATTTGTATTCTTCTATCTAGAATAATCCTAACGGGATTTGACCCTAAGAAAATGTTGAACAGGTGTAAAGGGGAAATGTTTTGAGACATTCTTTTTTGGCCCTTTCATCACATGTATGTGACTTCGCATTGTAAACTACAAACCCAAATTATTTAATGCATGTCTACAGAAGAGATATTTTTTCTAAGGAGCCAAACACAATAGAAAAATGTGGATGCAAGAAAACCAAAGAAAGTGGTAATGAGTACATGAGAGCCGACCATTTGTTTGAAGGATAAAAAGCAGGCTAGGTAGCACCATCAATTGCGCACATATAACAACATGCATGGGGCTAACTGATGACCATGATGGATGGTGGGCTTTTCTCTACATGTAAGACCTGAACTGTCAAAATATATATATATGGATAGCTCTTTGAACTTCTTCAATTAAAAGCTTGATGGGTATGATATCATTGTTGTCTGAAACTGGAGGGTTTGGACCACAAAAGGGCATCTTTTTCAGATGTTGCATTAACGCGGTAGGGGCATCTTTTAATTATGTTATAGCCTTGGTCCCTTTCCACCACACCCCCCCGCCCCCCCCCCTTTTTTTTTTATATGTTATATATGCTTTATATATATATATATATATATATATATGCATTGATGAATGAATCGGCCATGATTTGGTGGGCTCGAGCATCCTAGGGATTTCAACTTTCTGAATCAAGAAAAGCAGTCACATATATATTTTATGAATGCCTCCATGCTGATCATGAGAGCACAAAATTTCCCCAGTTTTTGTGCTTAATATATAATCAAGTAGCAAGGCGGAAATAATAATAATAAAAAAATTCAAAAGTATTAGAAGAACAATTGATTTATTAAATTATCCACACAAAAATAGTTTATAATGATACTTAATGACTTATCGTTGTTTCCTCAATTAGCTTTAATAGTGGGACATAAATTTCCTCCAAATCGGTTTGAAAGAAATATCCTTCAACCTACATAAAATGGTGTCAAATGTCTAAGCATTTAATATGCACATTAAATATTAAAGGTCATTAATAGTAGTTTACTAACTAAGGTTAACCCTTTTTTTTTCTTTTCTTTTTTTTTCGGTTAAGCCTGAGACTAACGTTTTGTTTTTTCACCAAGGTTAGAATTAACGTTAAAAACTGAAGACCTAACGTCATATTAGATAAAAAACCAAAAAAAAAAAAAAAAGTAAAGAGCTAACGTTGGCTTAAAAGAAGAAAAAAAAATTGCATCTAAACAAAGTTAGAAACTTTTAGTAAACCTAAACAAGGTGAAGTTGATGATTCATATTAGAAGCATACTTTTTTCTTCATTCTGTGTTTCTCAAGCTCTTTGCATATGTGGCTGAAAGACTGTTGCTTTAGAAGAAGAAGAGATTTTTTGGCATATACGTGAAAACTGATATCATATTAAGGTACTCTTCTTGATATTTTAACAATTAAGTCTTCGTGTTTTGGATAATACTTTGATTAATTTTAATCTCTATTCAGTTATCCCATTAACAAAGAGTTATCTAACATTTTGAATTTTTTTTTTTCCCTTCGTTTTTTCTTGTCTTTTAATCTAACGTTGTATTTTTTTTTACACTTCAATTTTTTTTGTTTTTTCATCACTTTTATTTTTAATGGATTTTGACTTCCTACAGCCCACTTAAATTATTCCACTTAGTCATTTCAATGTGCCGCATGTGGGTCCTTAGAATGCAACTTTTATATATATATATATATATATATATATATATATATATATATATATATCCCCTTTTTTTCCTTTCCCTGTATAGAACAATATGCAACTTTTATATATATATAAGTTGCATATTCTTCTATACAGGGAAAGGAAAAAAAGGGGTTTGGGAAAAATTGTTAAGCCTAGCTATGAGCTTGAATTGGCCTCGGGAAGGATCATAGTTGGCTTAGTCTTTGGCCTAGTATCACCGCCCAATTAAGTCATTCAACAAACTCATTGAGTAGCAGAAAAGGAAAGTCAAGAGCATGTTTAGCAACAAAATAATAGAAATGAGTAACTTCACTTTAAACCCCTAAATTACTACGCAATTTGATAAGGTCTCAAACTTCAAAATCTCTCAATTTAAACTAATCTGTTAGATTTTAAATGTTAAAAGTGAAACAATAACGTTTATACCTCTGACTTTTTTATAAAATTCTAAATTTACCCTTAATTTCAAATTAAAAATGAAAATTAGGGATATTTTGGTCTTTTTAGGTATTGTCGGTAGAAGTTAGCGGCTAAATCTGATGGAGAGTTCAAATTGACTGCAATTGAAAGTTCAGATGTTCAAATTGAGAGGTTTTGAAGTTTGGGGGAAGGGGGGTGGGGGAGGAGAAGGAGACTTGTCAAATCGTGTGGTAATTCAGGAGTCTAAAGTGAAGTTGCCCCTAATAGAAAAGTTTAAGAGTACGTTTCAACAAAAGAAACATAATAAACAACTAAACCTTGCAATCTGGAGAAAAAACTTCTCAACTACTGGAGCATGATTTTGTTTTAAACAAAATAACCCAACTAAACCTAGTAAAAACAAAATAAAACATAGCCAACAATCTTGAATTTAAGCAAAACACATAAAAGTTACTATTGAGTATATGTGTGAGTGTAAAAATAATAGAATCCCACATTATAAATATATAAGAAGTGTAAGTGGTTAATATAGCATTGTTGGGTGCAAACCCATGAGCTTAAGCTTTTGGGTTGTATGGCGTCTCAACATGCTATATTATGTCTCACAAAAAGACTCCTCAAAGGTATTAATCTTCTAACAATTGGTATCAAAGCTAAGTTTAGTTTTCTGGGATGGCTATCAGGAACGTGTATGGTTTGGAGTTGTGCCGGTTCCTGCAACTCTTGTACGTGTGACGCACTTAAAAATGTAAAAAGACTCATAAGCGAGGGAGAATTGGTCCAATGTGGTGATGGACTCACACATAAGGGGAGATTGTTGAGTATATGTGTGAGTGTAAAAAGAATAGAATCTCACACTGAAAATACATAAGAAGTGTGAGCGGTTAATATAGCAAGTATTGAAAATTTGGTTGAGTTTACATTTCAACAATTTAAAATATCAAAATTAGCACTCAATTTTCCAACATCCTCTATCAAAGACCAATCAATCTCTGATTTGTTTTCTACATCACTTTTAAAAGCTCGGTACTTTCGAAACTTATTCATGAAGTGAAGTGAAAGGTTATCACTCTCACTTTCATCTATTGTTATCGAGGAACATTTTGGCAATTTACTACCATGTTGAACATAATATGAACTCCCACCAATGTTGTTGTATTGATCATATAAATTGTTAATGTGGTGCCTTAATTTTGTAACCATATGAATTGCTTGCTCAGCATCAAGAACTTCTTTGAACCAAAAATCTAATGAATCCAATTTAGTGTGTGGATCAAGTATAACCACAAGAAACAACATCAAGTTAACCTTATCAAGATTTCCCCAATACTTGTTGTACTTTACCTTCATTTTCTCTACCATGACACTCAATACATAATCAACACTCTGATTATTAAAAGCTTGTAAATGTGCTTGAATGCCTCAAATTTTTTGGAAGTACACATTAGTTGTTACATACAAAGCCCAAAAGCCGCATTGTAACATTATAAAAAAGTTTGAGAAACTTGATAAAATTCCTAACATTGTGCTACGGGAGTAAGTTGAACGTAACTTGAGCTATGGGTGTACGAATCGCACATAAGACCCCAATCCAAAAAGCTATATATATATATATATATATATATATATATATATATATATTTTTTTTTTTTTGCACACACCCTAGTCACCCATCTATGCTCAATGAGTGCTTTTCCAAGCTCAAAATTAATCGATTTTCCTTCCAAAATTCCTTTTTAAGTTGTCCTTTACCATTTCTAAGAAATGCTTATTTCTATTAGGTGCGGCTAGGATTTCTTCTTTTCGTATTCAAGATTCCTCTTTTTCTTCTTCTATGTCTATTTTCGTTACAACTTCATGCTTCTGATTTATTATCCATGTTTTGTTAGAATGCTCTATTAGAACATCTCCAAAAGAATAGTCAAATACACATAATAGTCAAATTTGACTATTATGTGTCTTTTCGTCTCCAAATAGGCAACTTAACGTTTTTTCCTCTAGTGTGAACAGTAAATAGTCTGATTAAGAGTAGCTCTAGCAACGATAGGTATTTTAACTACTCAAAATTCACCTTTTTGTATTTTATCTACTAGTTTTTCAATACAAACTCCAACAAACTATCTATTCAATTCTCTACTTTCTTTAAATATTATTTTTAACATTATTTTTATTTTTTTTAGCCACACCTTTTCTTCCCCCCTCTCTCTCTCTCTCTCTCTCTCACAATCCCTCTCCTCAACAATACCAACAGATTTACCATCTTCAACCCCATCCTTAACCCAGCAAACTACAACACCATCAACAAATTTACCGCCTTGATTGTCTCTCATGCTCTTTCGTCAACAAAGACAACCAAAATTTGAGCTTTACCCAATTCATATTTCGGGTTAAATTTTAAAGCTTTAGGGTTTTGGTGGTGTTTGGCATGATGGGTTGGAGATATAATGCAATATTGGGGTTGATTGGCACCGTTGTGTTCATATAGGTTGCCTTTGCAAAGATCACACAGGTTGGGGTGCACCACCACTCTCTTTTCTAGGGCTGGCAAAATAGGTACCTGGCAAATAAACAGGTATTTGTTTATCCTATGCATGTAACTATTCTTTATGGCGCCTAAATGAACCTTATTATAAAAAAACATGCATAGGATAAATGGGTTATAAATAAGTCATATCAAGTACCTGTTTTGCCAGCCCTACTCTTTTCGGTTGAATTTGATGCTTGGGTTGTGATTTTTGTTGGGGTTTCTCTTTCTGCCATGGCTGTGTGGGTATGTAGTTTGCTGGGTTTTTGGATTTATGAGGTGAAGGGACTAATTGAGGATGATTTTGTTTGGGGTTTGGCTTTCGATTTTGGGAGGACCGAATTGGCAATGCTTCGTTTAGCATTTTTGTTGCTGATTCAAGGTGTCAAGGAGGCATAGCGAGGACAAGGACACCATTGTTGTATGGACGGGGGAGAGAGAAAGGCAAAGGGAGAGAAAAAACAATAAACAAATTTTTCTAGTGTCTTCAGTAAATAGGCTAATTAGCATATTCACTGTAGCAAAATAGCTTTTTAAAAAAGAAAGTTAAAAAGCCTAATCTGCTAGAGATGAAAAATGGCTCATAATAGTCAAATCTGACTATTAAGAGCCATTTGGCTATCTTCTTGGAGATGCTCTAACATATTCACTGTGCACATTATAAACTTTGTTTATTATTTTTTTCTCTCCCCACTTTATTTCATTTACTCTCTCTCTCCTTCAATTTCATTCACACTCTTTCCCACACAAAATAATATTTAAATAAAATAAAGAGTAGGGTAGAGAATCTATTGGAGTGTATATGAAAAAATGAGTGGCTAAAGTAAAAATTTGAACTCTTTCAGTATCTATTTTGCCTATTTCTATCAAAGATACTCTTAGTTTTACACAGAGCCAATAGGCAATATGCACTCAATTGAACTTTTCCAATTCTATATTCTATTTTTGTTAATATTTTTCATAGGCGCTACATGCTTTCGTCTCAATCAAGAAACTCCTAGTCATCTTCAGAGACAAAAAATAAATAAAAAATAATTATTTAACCAAATCTTTTTGCTAGAATAGTCCGGCATGGCGACCAAAACCTTGTTGTTGGCCTTGCTTGAATGGAACATGCTCTTATATAAGTGCATCTCATTTCTCATACCCATAAAATGTAGGACACCACAATCACTCATTCTTTGGACCCATTATTCTCATTGACGACCCTCATGGGCTTGTGCACACCTCCCATCCCCCCTCCCTCTAATCTCAAGCTAGGCTTCAGCTTTGATACCATATGTAACAGCCCGTTTCAAGCGGTATGATACTGTCCACTTTGGACCGTATACCATTTAGAGAGAGCATGCTCATTTATAATTACATCATCTTTCACACACTCAGGCAATGTGAGACGTTACATGAGCAGTTGACATTAAATGTCATCTGACCTACAACAGAGGGAAGGTTACCAGGACATTCCTTGTCCAAGCCGATGATCAACCTCCATGAATTCACTAAATGCCACCCAATCGAAGGAGAACATGTGGCAGATCTTTGTGAAGAAGGAATGGTCTTCAGTTGGAAGGAGCTGTAACGCCTCGTGGAAATCAATTAACTGGTAATTGACTCTATGGTTCGCCTCCCAATGTTGTCCCTCACATAATAAGACTCAAGGATCGTAACTTTTCCTAAACGAGAGAATACAGCGGAAGACTTTCAATTATAAGAATAAAAAAGCAAGAACTAAATACCACAATCATAATAACCAGAGTAAAGATAAAACATCATAGTATAAATAGATTCTCAAATGTACTAGTCAAAGATCGAACATTAAACATATATTACAAGCCAAGATAATTGTCTGAAAAGAAGATAACAAAATCAACGCTTAAGCTTACGTAATGCTAGCATGATAACAATCTCTATCATCTCCGCTCGTGTGGTTCCTCCGTCGTCTCACATGGACTTGAGCCAAACCAGGTTCATGTCCTCAAAAATGACCTGAATCATGTCCTTGGCCACCACCGGCTGGCTGTCCATATCCATCCTCCTCTAAGCTAGCTAAACCGCTCAATTATACATAATAAAAGGGAAAAAATAAAAGGACAAGTCTAAAGACTTAGTGAAAAAAAATGCATAGAGTATTTATGTCATTTAGTGATGAACTCCGTTTAGTAAAGTATGCAGCATTTTAGACATGACAGTTTTTCATGAATGCAATATAGGTATAATACATGCTATAATCATGTGAATCAATGATAGTTCAAATGTATAGTCTACCCTAGATATTACCCTTCTCAGTAGGGTTGGTGCTGTCCTGAGGGATCTGTAATACAATGCTCATACCCTGACCATTGTACGCGACTGTCCACAACACTAACAACCCGACCGAGTCTAACCTCTGGTGGCCTATACTATTAATGATGTACGTCCTGTAGTGACCCACACCTTAAAGCTGCACCGGTCACGAATTAACCATTAGATCAAAGGTTCATATTTCATATCCACACAAATATTTGATCATAGAGTTAACATGTATAGTAAGCCCATGGCCGTTATCCTACATATACCCGTGTATCATGCCATATGATGCAATTAGTCTTGTTCGTATTTTACATGCATGTTAGTACAAATCTCATCGTCTCATTATCTTGTTAGATAGCACATTTCACAAACGATAGAGTTCATAATGCAACAAAATGTATTTCATGAAAATTGTAAAATGCATATTTGGTACACAAAATAGTCGTGCAATGCGGGAAAAGTAATAGCTAGTATTATATGAGTTTGCACTCACCTAGGTCGTATAAGTACTTCGAAAATTCCTCCAATGGGTCTGAGTTCTCCAAATCTATGGAAACCTAATATTAGTCATAAGTTCAAGCTAAAACAAACCTAAAACATGAAACATGGGCTATGGAATGACTGGACAAAATGGCATTCGTCCTTGAAATCGCTTCTAGGCGAGCGCTTGGGCTCGATGCCGAACGTTCGGCCAAAAAGATTCAGGTAGAACTTCATTTTGTCTAACGATCTCATAAGCAATTCAAACAAGTTCTAAGGCTACAAAAGGTCCTCTAGCACTTCCTATCCCAAAACAACATCTTCATGTAACAAGAATAAGTCTAACGGAAATGAAATGTTTATAACAAGATTAAGACCTATACTTCTAGATTTCTAACAATTAAGCTACTGTAAAACATAAGGCTAGTATAACATCTTAAGAAAACACTTCCTATCATGAGCGTTCGGCCAGAAAGTCAAAATTTTCAAAATGATCCTTCAGCTGTTCCTAGTGACCCAAAAGTCTAATTAACCCTCTAACCAAGCTATCTCAGCCTAGTTAATTATTTTGGCCACTACAGGAGCAGAGTTCAAAAGGGAAAGCAAGCACTTCACTTTTTTATTCGAAGCAGACACTAAATTAGAGCTTCTTCCCCCAAGGAAGAAGAGTTTTCCCAAGTTTCTTAATGACTTAAGCATCAGATGTGTCCCCCAACAACAAAATGATTCTCTCCAGTTCAACATGAACTGAAAAGTATCCAGTCCTTTATATCACAAAGGCAAAATTATCATTTCATATATTTTTGACAATTTTATCCTTGTGATATAAACGACCGAATACCTACCGTTCAAATCTGGTCCCCCCGGCCAACAAGCATCCACTCTTCTCAGTCGTAATCACAGGTTTTCCCACCAAGGAAGTAGGCTAGTAGCCATGTGGATTTCAATTTCATCACATTCGAATTCATAAATGCAATGGAACTCCAGAACTCGAAGAACTGGCCTTCAGAAGCTTTCCATCTCTAGGCTCTAGCTAGTTGACTCCTCGTTGACTGCCAGCAGTTGCCGGACCACCCTTCCCTTGCCTTCAGACTTGACATGTTTTCCTGCCCTCGGCCTTCAGACGGATGCTCTGGTTCTTCACTGCTAGCTTGTAAAATATCTCAGAAATTTAATTTCTAATGATGATTAAAGAATATCAAACACTTGAAATATTCAAAATTTTCACTTTGTCCCACAAATTCTCCATTATAAAGATGGCTTATCGCTGTTGTCCTATCGCTTTCCTTAGATTTTAGTTAGATTTGCAATGATTGCATGATAATTTCTTTTCTTTTTTTTAGCCGTTCCCTTTTTGTTAGGTGAATGTGGAGATCGATCACATGGCCACATGATGGAAAATTGAAGATAACGCGAACTTTCATCTTTTACTGATCATCACTTAACTCTGCCATTGATAATTGTGGTCATTATGGTAATTAAATGCTCTTAGAATATACGATCGATTGTAAATCATAGATTGTAACAACTGCATGGCATGCTGAGATCACTGGAGATAATTCCGTTTCAAGAATTAATTAATGTTCAGCGCATTAATTATCAAACCAACCTCTGCAAAATTGCTAATTATACACGTGTTGCATTAATTATCAAACCAACCTCTCCTGATATTTTTTTATCATTTTTTTAAAAAGTAAAAATGAAAGTGGCTCTTATTTCTCTCACTTGATTTTTAAAATATAATATCTACCTAGAACTAAAAGGACAATAGGAAATTAAACACTAAGAAAGCCTCTAGCATATCCTTTTTTTTTTTCTTTTGGTAACAAACATTACATTAAGAACAAGGGAACATTTCAGCCCCTCAAGGGGGAAAGAAAAACAGAAGGAGGTTCTAAACCATTTAAAGTAGAAGAGAAAGGTGAGGGAGGAAGTAGGTGTGAATGCAGCCGGAGTGTACCCTTTTTCTTAACGTGCGTAAGGAAATGGACAACGGTAAAATGCTATATATATTATATTAGACATGGAGCTATAAGAGTAAAGGTATATATATGTATCTCGCAAAAGAAACAATGAAGGAAGCCACTGAGATAGCTAAAATCAAAGATTCGGCCAGTGACCAATAATTGTACCAATGCACCTATAAGCTACCATGTAGCTAGTTGAGACTGGGTTACTTTAAGTTCCTTGAACTGTCAATCTACTGATTGTACAAATTTTTATGGACCTATGTGTTTAGTTGTCACTATGACTAATAATAATAATAATAATAGTAATAATAATAATAATGATGATGATGATGGGACTATATATGTGTTTGTGAGAGTGAGAGAGAGATGTATAGAGATTTCTATTTACTTTGAGTTCGACATTAAGTGCCACAGCCATCGTACGTATCTGAATTTGGTAGTTGTAAGTTAACGACGTTCACATGAATAATGTTCCCCACATTTACTTCAATCACTGGGAATTGGTCCACATATTCATGCCAAGACGTTGACAGGAGAGAGCATGCACTTTGAATAATCTCTTGTGGTTTCTCCATCCCATTATCAACTTAATTAATGATTACAAAAAAGCAATTAAGAAATTCAACAAACTCTTGAGCAAATCTTAGTTAAAATTTGGGAAAAATTCAGTTTACCCCCCTGAAGTTTCAGAGGTTTTTTAATTTTAATTCCAAAGTTCAAAAATTGGCAATTTATCCCTGAAGTTTCAAAAATTGGCAATTTAAACCCTCCGTTTAATTTTTCCGTCAAAATGGACGGAAATCTATGAAATTACATCATTACCCTCAGGCTTTTTTAAAAAAAATTTCATCCAATTTAACGAAAAAATTAAACGAAATGTTTAAATTACCAATTTTTGAAACTTCGGAGGGGTAAATTGCTAATTTTTGAACTTTGAGGTTAAAATTGAAAAATCTCTGAAACTTTAAGGGGGTAAACTGCATTTTCCCCTTAAAATTTATAATACTATCAAGTCCAGCTCACTCAAACCATGCAAAAGAGATTGTTTAGAGATCTTTTGCTAGCTATCTTCAAAATTTTCTTTTTTTTTTTTCCCTTTTTTTTTTTAATATTTATATTTATTCTATCTTTATTGAGTCAAACAAATGATTTAAGAATCAAAACCCTACTCGGCATCATCATCATATCCAGCCTTTCAACACCGTTATCGATCACAGCCATGGCTTTCAATTCAGACCCGTCGCTCTCTCTCTCTCTCTCGAGATCTCTAAATGAAGATGAATAAGAGAGAAAGCATCTTGACCATTTCTCCTTCTGGGTTCTTTTGTTAAACTCTTCTCTTGTCTTCTGTACGTGCAAATTAACCCAAGAGGCTCAACTCAACCCACCTTGATCGTGATTAGGCACATCGACAAGAGAATCTTTTCGTCCATGACTAAATATTATCATTGCCGCACGTACCATCATCTCCCTTTATTAAAGTATATATATACATACACAATCAAACATATATTCTTCTCACTTTTCCTTCTGACCAATTTTCACCGTCTAGGACGAAGCCTTTTCCTCCAGGTATACAAGAATTTACTTTCCCCTCCGCTTAAAATTTGTAACGTAAAAAACCCGCCACTTGTCATTTTTATCATTTCTGCATTCTCTATGGTACTTGTTTGAGCAACCGCACATGTGGCTGAGAGAGAGAGAAAGAGAAAGAGAGCGAGCACTTGGTCGTTGGTAGGGCATAGTACTTGGCTTAATTGATCGATGTCCAGAGCTCTCTCTCTCTCTCTCTCTCTCTCTCTGTGGTGGTCCAAAATATACATAAACTTTCTTGACTTTTCCTTCAATGTTTAGTAGGGTACGGGGCAGAGGATGATGGGAAAGCTATGCAAAAAAAACAAAAAAACAAAAGATAAAATAAAAAATAAATAAAGGAAATGCGAAGCTAATAAAGTACAGGATCATAACTAGGTATAGAAACCCAACATCATAATTTTGTTTCTCATAATAGCAGTTTTCAGGTTTGGGAAAACAAGTTTCTGCAGATGCCCACCCCCACACACGCAGCTGTTGTCATAAAAAAGGTTGGTACAAATTGGAGCCAAGTGTCAAGTTGTAAAACCTCAACTGCCATCTTGTCATGCCATCTGATCACTACCTTAATTAGAACCACTTCAATCACATGATGTCAAGGAGGGAGGGAGAGAGGGGGGGGTCCTTGATACTGATGTCGTTTGGTTTGGTTGCCCAATTCCATCATTGTAAACTTTTCTAGCTATAGCTAGCTAGGCATCTGGGGATACCCTATTTCCAGCCCCATTTGATTGGAATCTCTACCTAATTACCCAACCTATATATCCACAATAGGTGCATAGAGAAAATATATATATATTACTGGAAATAATTTCTGTTTAAGGCAAAGAGTGAAATCAGTACTCACAACTGATCAAAATATATACATATATTCACCAGCTGGAATTCAACCAATTCTGGCTATAAATGATTTATGTAGTACTCAATTATTGGGTTCGGTCACTTTCGGATGTATAGATTAAACCATTGGATCTATTTAAGTGCACCATCAAGGGTCATTAGCGCCCTACAGCCCAATGTCACACGGGAGTGTTCTTTCGTACTAGAGTATACACTAGTGTATATATACTCAAGCTTTTTTAATAGCTTAAAGCTTGTTGAGCCTTATAAATTAATTTCAGCTTTACTTTCTTTCTTTTTAATGTGGGACTCTTTTTATTCAATGCTCTTTAAAATCTTTCATTTTAAAAGATTTCTAATATACAAAATAATATTTAATAACTATTAATTTTGAAAATATTTCTACATCCAACATATTCAAATTGTAATACAGTTGTTGTATTTTTTTAGCTAGACTTTCTTTTTGATGCACAGAATCTACACATACAAACTTCAACGGTTTGAGAGCGAACGGGCTTCAAATCCAAATATGGAAGTCCACGTGTGCCATGTTTCAGAGCAAAATCATGAGGAAGAGACCCAATATATATATATAGAGAGAGAGAGAGAGAGAGGTCTCTGCATGCGTTTATAAATAGAAATGGGCTGGGGTTTGGAGCAACGCTAGCTCAAACTTAAGCCTGAACATATAGAGACTGGCTCAAGCTTACATTTTGGTTGAACATAAAGTGGGCTATATCGGGGCAGGCTCAATGTCAATGAAATCTTAGTGATTAGATCTTGTGCACAAATTTAGGCTATTTAGCATTAATGTATTACACAGACAACGTTTTCTTTTTAATTGGGTTAATCACCGCCCCCTATAGGCGAATTTCAGCCTTACCCTGCCACTGTATCTGCTTCTGGCGGGTGCGGCTTTCACTATCCGGGCACTCATCCACATCGAGCAAAATCCCCTTTATCAGTATCAGTGTAACACCCGCGACAAATAAAAACTAAAGGAAATTAAGAATTTGAAGAAAGTGAAATAAAATAATAAATTAAGTAAATATTTCGACGTTGTACAGAACTAGGAACATCCTGAATTTGAACTAGGAGCTTAAAATGAAACCAAGGAGGAAAGAGGTAATAACAAGTAGGGCAAAGAAAACAAACATTTCTTAAAAATGGCAAGAAATAACTGTTAAAAAGTAAGAGTGTCAATCCGATCGATAATAACTGGCCAGCAACCGGTAGCCGGTAACCAGGAGGAAAGAGGTATATGTATATAAGGGGTTATTCATTATTGTAAGGGGTTATTTTCTTTGGTTGTTGGTTTGTATGCATACTTGTTTTTTTTTTTTTCTTTGGGTTTTTAGGGCACTTTTAAAATGTATTATGAAAGCAAAGAACAATCATAACTAAGTCTAGTTTATTGGGCTAAAAAAAACATAATTATTTTTTTAAAGGGCCAAAAATGCATAAGTTAAGCTTAAAAAATAGGCCCAAAATGAACAATTTTTTGAAAACCCGGTTACCAGTTGAGATAACCGGTTACCTGGTTATGTATCAACCGGTTACCGGCCAGTTATTACATAACCAGGTAACCGGTAGCCGGTTACCGGTTCTGGTTTTCTAAATTTAATAACCGAATACCCCGATTACGGTTACCAGTTTTAGCCAATAACCGGTAACAGGGATTGGGTTGACACTCATATCGAATAAGGGAAAACAATAAATTTTGGTCAGCACTCATCGAGCAATTTTGATATCTATAGCAAAAGTTATGTCTAATTTAATATTATATGCGCAATGTTGCTCCAATTATGTGTTAAATTATTTAGGGATTGAATTCTAAGTTAGAACTTTAAAATTTCCTACCAAAATGTCTCATTCCAACAAGACATAGTGTCACGTGTCGATTAGTGGCAAGCACGGGAAAACAAACAGTCGAGATTAAATTTTCGATGAGCGCGTTCAAGCAGAGAAAAGTGTCATTCGAACGGCAAAGCGCGCATCTCCATGTATTAGCACAAGATCGAATAATCAATGAAGATGGATGGTTAGAATATCATCATGTGCAGAAGAGAATGATTAGATGTTCATTTAGCACAGCTGAATTGCAAAGTTGCCAGGATAGCTCAGTGTTCTATTCAGTCTTTATTACGTGGTGGAAACCCCTATCGTAACTGCATTTTAAAGGCTGATTAGTGCAGCGAGATTCAGTTAATTTCATTCCAATGTTTATAGATTGTTAATCTTCTTCAAGGAACCAAATGATCTTTCTTGTGAGGCTTGGCTTTAACCCAACATCTTGAGATTAATACAGCATGTTTTTGACCATCTATCAATTGTTGGAAAAGCAAGTGATGACATGATTCATAATTTTGTCATTTTAATATATAATTTAATGAAATATAATGAATTAAGAAGAAAAAAATTAAATATCTTCTAGATGTGATAAATGTTATGATGATAAAATCTAAATTATTTGATAAAAATAATGGTTAAGATAAAAAGCGTTAGGAATAAGTAGTAGTATTAGCTCAAGGTTTCACAATACATTCAATACTGCTCAGGAAAAGGAAAAAATCAAAGCAGCAAAGTACAGAAGACTAATAAGCAAATTCACTGTGAGAACAAGGACGTATTGCACAGTGGGCATGTGGGAAAAGAACCAAGCAAGTGTCATTGAGGTTGTGATGGGTGAAGTGTTATCAAATTGTACAGGTCGATTTGCATGTAGCACAAGATGAAGGGAGATAGCTGTTAAGTTTGACGCCCTTCCACTCTTTCACCATACTAGTTTCTCTTTTGCTTTGGGAGAGAGAGAGAGAAGCCACATTTGTCAGTTGTAGCTTATCATATTTCATAAAGTTCACATATTCCACGCGTTCTTACCAAGAGAGTTCTTGGAAACTTTAGCAGCACATACGCATTTTGCTAACAATGACCAGCAATTCCAATCTCCAACAATAAGTAGCTGGTCAGAAACTTCAAGCAGCAATGGATGAGTTCATCTCACTGAGAATCCGGTAATATTTATTGTGATCAGAAGTGTTTTGGAAGCCAGGAATAAAATCCGAAAAGAACCTTAGAACTGCAGCTAGATGTTGAGAGTCGTTGGAAGCAAATGCTGCTTCGAGAAACAATGAAGGCCGGATAGAATTAACCTGAAAATTTTACTCATTTGTTAAAATCCCCTACATCAATCAAGCCAAACCACCAACTAAAAACAAATGTATCCTCCTTTTTGGCATTCAAAAGGAAAACCCAAACCATCAAATAAACAGATAGCAAATCCCAAAGATTTTAGGAAAACACAGCAAGATGCAAACAAGGGAGAGCTTTAGGCATTAATTAGTTCTCCACATTAATAAATACAGACTCTTAAAAGAATTTCAGCAAGAGCCTGATAAATAACAAAAGACAAAACCAGCTATTGAGAAAACAAGACAAATTGAAAACATGAAGCAATACTCTAATTTTTTTTTTTTTTTTTTTTTTTTTTTTTTTTTTTATGAAATTGGCAAAGTAGAATTACCTTGCACTTCCGTGCATAACGTAAAGCTTCAAGATAATAACCGTCTTGCACCAAAAACAACACATAGTCTTGATGTAAAGAAAGCTGCCTTAGCATATCCAGACCCAGCTTCCTTGTTTGGATATTCTGACGACCGGACTCCAGGAGTTGCAACGCAACTTCTTTAGAAGGTTCGACGATCTGTGAGAAAACAGCTTTCTCTGTTCAAATCACACATAAACAAACCATAAACAGCCTTCATTACTTCCCAACCACACACACATATAGAAGGCAACAACTAGGAAACCTTGTTTATGACAAACAGTCCAAGTTCTGCATATCTCTCGTTGCGCGCTAGCTGTTGTATGGTCAAAACATAGATATTTGAATGTGCTTTAACCTTCTCTGAATTAGCACTGCAAAAGCAAATACAGATAACAATTCATGTGACAAAAACAGAAAATAATAGGTATTGCTTATACATGCATGCGTGCACACACGTCGAAAACGTGCTTAGTGATATCTTCAGATCATCATTTTTAAATACTGACCCAGCCAAAGTGACCTAATAATTTAGAGACCACTCTAAATCCAGGCATTGTACTACATTTCCTTGCTCGTCAGATTTAAGCAAGGCAGCATATAATAGCTTGATTACATTTTCAACCAGGTACAGAAAGGAATCAGAACCTTTCTGCCATACATTCTGTACTTTAGAAATATTAAACTACCAAAATCACATTTTTATCAGTTATTTCATGGAAATCAGCAAACTAAGTACTTATTCATGGGAATTCTTATCAAACTTATTATACGCATTTGTACAATTTGGGCATGGATGAGGACATCATAATTCAGTTGACTGGCCCACAACAAACTACCAGACAAAAGCATCAGGCCTAACAAGACCATGATCAACTAACTCAAGGTAAAATCCTGAGTTCTTCAAAACCACATTGACCACATTAATGGCTACAGAAACATAACAATAAGTAATTTCAGTAGTAGTTATGGAGAGCTCAGACTTTAACTGTTCCAGAAAGACTTTGCTTGCAGAGCCCAGAATCACTTTCAAGTTCATAGAATACAACATACCTGCGAAGGAACTCAACAATGATGGCAACCAAGTATGAAGGGTCTCCCACCATCTCCTCCTCAACAGGAGCAAACACAAAGCTGTACATCTCATCAGGTGAAATTGCTGGCGAAGTAAGTTGAGCCTCCTGCTGCTCAGAAACGTTAGCATTCAATGGGTTGTTACCTTGTACAAGAAGATGATGTTGTAAAGACGATGGCTGAACTTCAGTACTGGAAATTTCAGCACCCATTGACTTTTCTCTGTCCACTTTACTATCAATAAATTGAAGGTCACTTGAATTGGTCTTTGGTGGTTCAGAGCTGTCTTTCTCCTCAGAGTCTAAAGCCGAAAAAGTTGAAGATCTATTAAAATAGTCACCGTCCACTCCAGCAGCAGATTCAAGTTTAACAGCTTTCCCTAGTGCACCTACTCTAGTGGCAGATACATCAGCCCCAGAGTCGGGACTAGTGACATGCGGCACGCTAGAAGGTAATGCCTTCTCAGATTTTATTCCCTTAAAATAGCTACCCGATTTGATAGAGTGGGCGTAAGAGGTAACTAAAACATCCATTGCCCTGGCAACCATAGCCACGGGCCTCCGTTCAAGAATAACAGTGCGTGCTATTGCCAAGCACAATTGTTTAGCCTGAAAAGCAGAAGTAGACCAGAATCACAACTTGCTTATTCAACAAGTAATTTCAAGTAGAGAAGAAAAAAGAAATACCACAAGGAAATGAGGCCATTTCAAGCCATCTTGAAAACCAATAGAATACTTCTACAACTCCAGAGACAGTAACAAAAGTTTTATATATATTTGTAAATCATTCTCATTAAAAACGTAAAGGGGGAAGTGTACAAGAGAGACCCCCTATATTAAAGAGGAAAAAAAAAAGAAACAAAAATCCAAAAATTTAAAAAAACTAGAAAAATGCGGACTATTATACGCTGCTATCTATGTATATAAAGAGACTTGAAGATGACATTCTTTAGCTATTATTCCACTGAAATCTCACGATCTTCAAAGCACCTAGCATTCCGCTCTCTCCATATACAGCACATTAAGCAAAAAGGTACCATCTCCAAGCTTCTAAAATATTACGACTTCCCAATTGACCTTTCCAACATGTCAACAACTCTATTACCCTCCCTCCTAAACATGACCATTCTACACCAAAGAGACGGAAAATCGAAGCCCACAATTCTATTGCCACTTCACAATGAAGAAGAAGATGATATATAGACTCCAAACTTAAGTTTATGTTTTATTATTTTCATAGTGATCACCATATTTTAGTTGGGCAATTGCCTTCATTTGTAATGATAGATATAAGTTGATAGTCATGCAAGAAGGAATGAATTAATTACTACCTGGTGTATATATGACCCATAAAGAATCAGGTAAATGTTGGGTATAAACAGTTACATAAAGAGTACTACTACCTTATTGGCTTCCAATTTTCGGCGCTGCAAGAATTCTAGTACTGATGGCATTTCTGAGCTACTGGCAGAAATTGCCTGCAAGAAAAAAAAAAAACATTAGACACTGATTGCAAGAAGAATATCTAAATATCAATAAATGATGCCAAAAAAAGAATTGAACTTGCCTCCAAATCTAAATGAATCTTCCATAGAAACTTGTTAGCAACATCGCATACAAGGTCAGGAACAAGAAAAATCCAGTCATCTCCGTAGATGACTGCTTCACTGTCACTTACAACATTACCCTCTGAACTTTCACTCTCTTCCCTGCTAGACCGAGAAGTAGAAGTACTAAATCTGCGGAAACCCCTCAACAATAGAGGAAGTGGGGCAGATATGGGTGCCCGAGAATCTGCAAATATGTCATATAGTATGACGACCTTTGCATCAACTTGGTGAACAAGCAGTACATTATCAACCACACTCACAGCAATCCTGCTTGAATAAATGGGCAAAGAACCCTGCAGATAATCAACATCAATATGTAAATAAAGTACAATCTAAGAGTAATGTCAAATTACTGCAATCATTTGTGATCCGGAACGAATATGTAAGTTAAAATAACTGCTCCAAAATAGTATATAAAAAAATAGAAGAAAACAGTGTCAGCCATCAGCATGCACAAAATGCACATCAAAGCAGCATCCAAGCCACATATAGAGCTCTCTTCTCCTTCAATATTCCAGTTGTTATGCTTCATTAAAACACACCAAAAACATAAAGGGACCTCTCATTAGAGAAAAAGGGCAATGCTCTCTGCTTCCCTTTATACTTTTGTGGGATTTGAAGAAAAAGAGGATTATGAGAAAGATTGTTACCCAGCACATATAGGAAGAGAGGAAGAAGTGAGAATCTGTTGAGATATTTTCCATCCTCCGTGTGAGTGTTTGTGTGTGTGTGTGTGTGTGTGTGTGAGAGAGAGAGAGAGAGAGAGATTTGTTACTTGACTTTGAGACTTAATCAGTTCTCAGTTACAAGGGAATATCGTGTCCTTTTGCTACACCAATTTAGGAACCCCTTCTTGCTAGGAAGAAAACGTCACCCCAAGGAATTTTAAAATTAACTAGACACTAAATTGAAAATGCTTAAAATTAAATACTTTTCAATTCGACATTATTATTTATGTAAAAGTAATTTCTTAAGGTGGGGAGCAGTTGTTATCTATTTAATTTCACCTTATTGAGATCAGGTTGGAGGTTATTTATTAACTAAAGATATCTAACCACAAAAAGAGTTTACTCAATAAAATAGTACAGATTTGAATGTAATCCCAACAGTAAAGGTGCTGGCGCTATTAATATCAGAAATAATGCCATCATTTAGCCCTGCCTAGCCGTGCTAGTTAAGCATATGAAAGCCAAGCTTCTCGCCTTCTCCCATGGTAAGAGGAAATGATATTCTCACTATTTGTTGCAAAATTAGACATAAAATCAAAAGCATGGAGATTGTTTTGTAAGTGCATATTTATCTACTGCTGCAAGTTTCATTCACATTGCAAAATTTCCGAAATTTAAAAAAAAAAAAAAAAAAAAAAAAAAGGCTCGTTTGGTATGCAGAATAGTCCGCTGGAATGAAATGGCTATTGGAATAGCCATTCCTTTGTTTTGTTGCACACTAAGCCTTGCAATAGACAATGCTTTCCAAAAAAGACCCCACAATATTTTTACTTTTTTTCAAACCCTTTAAAATAAAAAATTTAAAAACAATTTTTTTGTTTTCTTCAAATTTCTTTGAGAAAAAGGATTTATCTAAAAGAACAAGTTCAAATATCCAACTAGATTAAAAAATAAAATAAAATAAAAACTCAAGCAATTTGTTCCCTTCTTTTCTCACCAAAAACTAACCATTGTACATAAGTGTTTTTGTTTCTATGAGTATCTTCCCATCGAGGGGGCTTTTCAAGGTTTGGGCATTGGGAATCAAACACAGACCTGTTCAATCCCCAGACGATCATGGACTTGGACTTCTCGACAGGTGGGCTCACATGAAGGTCCAAGTCTGACTCAGACTTCGCATTCGCCTTCAACAACAACAATTTCTTCAATCGGGTCCTGAGGATCGAGATAATCTCCGATTTGTTGGAGACCAAATCAAACGGTGAGGGTGGCACAACATCGTTGTTTGGGCCAGCAATAGGAAGGGACAGAGGGAGGAGAATAAGAAAGAGACTGGTACAAGAGTTTGTGTTTGTGTTGTGAATTGATTGTTGAATGCAACTCAGTTCTACATGGTTTCCGAGAAAATGAAGAATTCTAAAGAAAAGTTTTGGGCTTTCCATTTTCAGTTGTTTGGGGTTCGAAGCATTGATGAAATTATGTTTAAAAAAAAATTATTAAAAATATAATAATCTAAGTTTTATTCATTCAAGTTTTTTTTTTTTTTATAAAAAAAATGTGGGTATTTTAGTAACTTTGGTTCAATTTCAAAGATAACATGTGTTGTCACCAAATTAAGGAATATGAATAGCTATTACATTCCACCTTCTTTAATTCCTAATAATAGCTATTCATTTTCTTAATGTAATAGTCATTCCATGTATCGAACGTGCCCTTAAAGAAATCAAATCACACAATTGGCAAGGAATCTACCAAAATGATATACAGACCCTCCACCAGCACCTTCTTGCCTAGGTTTATCAAGCACGGAACTGCAAAGTGAATCTAGAAAAAAGATTTGTGTGTATTATTTGTAATGAGTTCTGAAGATTTAGACAAGAAGATGTGGCAAGGGATAGATACATAACTTGAGCTTTTTTGATAAAGTGACCCATAACATTTGAACTTTATGATTCATTGAAAAAATTAAATAAAAATGAAATAGTACATTGGCATTGTTCATCACCTGAATGATTAGCATTACATAAGACCCTCATGTATATTCATCCTTATCATTTAGAAACAGTAACAAAGCATGTCTATTTATATTATAATCAACACTCTAAATTTTGTTTTCAAAACTATATATGTAATATTATACGATTTTTTGCACTAAAGGCATGCAAATTATTTGAACTAATCCTGCCAGTCTGCCACCAATGGCTTGAAAATTCAACTCATAAAAATCAAAGGATTGGGGAGGGGGGGGGGAAGGAAATAGAAAGAAAGAAATTTGGGCAACACCTACCTGCTGTACAACAGCATCGCGGTAAAACCTATACAAATGGAGGAGCATCGCAACTCTATCAACTTGCAAGCAATATATTCTACCATACCTGTGAAAGGAGAAAAAGACTAAATCTCTGATTTTGAGAAACAGTTTAAATATATTAGCAACAGAAAATGAACAATAGGGACCTACGCAGTGACAATATAGACATCTTCAACAGCTAGGACAGGCTTACTGTTAGCCTCAGATTTAGCCATTGCCATATCAAACCTTGGCAAGCGAATAATGCCTGCAGATGAAAGCTAAGCAAAAGAAATAGTAGCTGTGTCAGACTATAGGAGATGCTCAAGGATAGCCAAGCAGCTCTTATCAGTAGCCATGTTAAACAACATATTTACATCAAGAAACACAGCAGAAACTGCATTCTATGTGTCTTGAGAAGTAATGAAACTTTCTGTTCTAGACTCAACCACACATTGCTTTTCAAGGAAAATAACCAAACAGATGGAGATATTCATCGACAATGAGACTTGCATGCAGATAATCGCAAAAACTAAATATAGAAAATTGTAAATGGTCTAATCACTACTGTATTTTGATTTTAAAATGTTAAAAATGGTAGCTCATATTCTGAATGAGGAAGTAACACCGGTTTCTAGTACAAAGGCCCCAAGAGACCCATTGCAGCCTAATTTCATTTAATTGCGCATATCCCAAAGACTTTACAAGAAGCATCATTACCCACTAGAACAAAACCACAATTTTGCTGACGTGTAGGTGTCAAACCAATCCCTTTAAGGGGATGTGACAGGAGCATGCAGAATCCAGAATTTAGGAGTCTGTGAAGTCATCAGGACCTGATGAGAAAGAAAGCATGAAGCCATAACCGCCATCTGAATCTTCATCCACTACATTCACTGAGTTTGAGGATCCCCCTTTCCTCCTCCTTACCCTTTTTCCCCTTCAGACAACTCCGCTTCAGATGCCCCTTTTCCTAACATTCGTAGCACTTTATATCCTTTTTCCTTGACTTCGATCAGTTATTCCTTTTATCCGACCTATCATTTTCTGTCCTCCTTCCATGATTCCGATTACCCTTTGCTACAAGCCCTTCACCAGAACCCTCAGCTATACTTTGTTTCCTCTGATTGCATGCCAATAGGATTGCCGTAAATTCCTCTGTTTCCAGAGTTTCCTTCCCCCCAAAGCAGGGTTGTAACTGGATGCGGTAGGAGGTCAGAAGGGAGGTTAGAAGCATCAATGACTTTTCTTTTTCATCGAACTTTACATCAATCGTCTATAGATCATTGATAATTTGGTTAAACATATTGATGTGTTGAGTCAAATCTATACCTTAACCATCTTAAGCTCGTATAGTTTTTACTTAAGATAAAGCTTGTTTGTAAGTGACATTAACATGAACTAACTCTCAAATCTTGTCCAAATTCCTACGGGTGACTCTTTGTCCATGACATGGTACATAACCTCCAAACAAAGTCGAATGGTACTTGCCACCCTCATCTCAAGCTCTTCCCATTCATCATCTGTCATCTTCTCTGGTTTCTTCATTTTCCCATAGAAAGCTTTCACCAAACCTTGTTGTACCAACAAATCCTTCACTCTTCACAGCCACAATCTGAAATTCCCAGTTCTATCAAACTTCACCACATCATATTTGGCAAAAGAAGCATTTACCACCATTGTTTCGACTAACAACTCTGATACTGCTTGCAGGAAATTGTGGAGACGAAGAAATTTGGTGAAAAGAACAACAAAAATGAGAGAAAACAGTACACAAAGAATTTACGTGGTTCAACAATGTGTCTACATTCACAGGAGTGAGCAACTAATTTTTCACCATGTCAACAAAGAATTGGGTTACAACATATATATATATATATATATATATATATATCACCAATTAAACCCTAGCCCAGTACATTGAAATTCTCAATATACATTCACCATACCACAGGAGGTGAAGCCACTCGCACCCCCAACCTATATTTGATCTGACACAATAAACTTAAATTAAGCTACAACAGACCTCATAGCCCCCGCCCGTTTCACTTATGCTCCATTCACTCAGCCCATAAGGCCTTTCTACTAGAAACCAGTATTACTTTCTTATTCAGAATATGAGCTACTATTTCTAACAAAAAAGTTAATATGTAACTAGAGAACAGCTATTCAAAAAAAAAATGTCCATGCAGGCATTCATCTTAAGATAGTGAAAGAAGATGAGACACTCAATCCTAAAGTAACGTTGTGATGCCATATGAGACTGAAAACTTAGGTGCTACATATTGGGAGGGAAAGGAATGAATATGAAATGACAGTATAACATAAGTTGGCTATGCGACCCATTTCTAAACATCCTGAGCAATGCTACTTTCTTGGAATCAATTTCTGGAGCCATTTTCTTCCAATATACCAATCCAGTCTGACAAACATAACCTACATCAGCAACGACTAAAAGATACATAAGCTTATAATGACAATGGTACCCCATACCTGAAATCCGTTGAAGGTCTTGGACTGCATTCCAGAAGCAAGAAGAACCAAACGACTTTCATGCGTGTAAACATACCAACTGACATTCAATTTCCTTGTCTCCACTAAATTGAGCGATTTTGACTCAGAATTGTATGCAAACATGTCAAGCCCGCTGTGATATCACTCCACTTAGTGAAATTAAAGAGAAAAGAAAGCACTAAAAAAAAAAAAGGCAAATATGCTGAAACAACCCCACCCCCACCTCCCCACCCCTGGGAGCTGCCCAAAAAAAAAGAAAAAAAATAGAAAGAAAAAGGCTGGGATGTCAAAAGTACCAAATTCATACTGATAACAGTTATGGTTAACAATTTAATATGTTCAAGCCAATGTAATTTATGCTTCACTATTCACATTAAGCACACAGGAACTTCCCTTACCTGGTCTTTACAAATACAATATCGCAGAAAGGACAATCTGTCCAGAAAAACCCCAGAATTCTCTCTGACTCAGACCCATACCTCTGACTGAAAGTTTCGCCAGTTTCTCTATGCCAAAATTGCACCTCATGATTAGATCGTTGGATCGCTATAAACTTTGTATCCAAAGAATAACGGATAGATAAGATGGGCCCTTCACTTATCGAATCAGATGTAGGGGGAACAAGAGGAGAAAAAGGAACAGTTTTCCACGAGAAGACCTACATAAAAAGAGAAAGGAAGAGGAAAAATAAAACACCACCATTTAGTTAATCTGTATTATTTAATTCAATATCTTCAGATGCAAGTACACAAGCATTTCATTAAAAGATTTTCTCATTACCTGATCAGATGTTGGGGAGAGTAGCAACTTATTTCCATCATCATAGAATAAACCCCTTGATCCAGAAATGTCGCATCGTAGGGGTGGATATTGAATATAAACATGTGACATTGCATCAGATCCGCTCAAACCAACACTAGGCTGTGAACTTGATGCTTTCCCAGACATCTCTCCTAAGTATGGAAAGTACTGCTGCGGATAATCTTAAAACTGGAGCTTATACACTGAAAGTACACTGTAAAAGATAGAAAAGATCACATCACTGGAACAGCAGAATAAGAGATCTGAAGGGGCATAACATCCTGGAGGGAAAAAAAAAATTATATTTTGCAATTGAATGAATTGATGAATGAAAAACCTCTTTTCTGCATGCTTCCAACCACTGCCTTCAAACTTTACACATGGTGCTTGCAGTATTTAACGTATGCATCAACATAGTGATGAGAACAGACTACACAGTTAAACCTTTCCTTGCAGCTATTCAGGGAAGGGGAAAAAAGATTTTAGGTCAATTTTTCTAGAAGACAAATTGCAAGAATAACTTTCTTCCTCCTATTACACCATAACATATTTCTTATCAACTGTAGATTACAGTACCGTTTTCTGCATGCAACTCTTTAGTGCTACAAATTCTTTCAAACACATATCACGCTCAACTTCTGGAACCTTGGCCGCAACACAGCCTCCATAGTCTTTCGCCTATCAATAATACATTAAGCAAATTTCAAACACCCTATATAGAGCAGCTCTCGGCAAATTGTGTTTCTAAAATTTCAAAATGAAAAAATAAGCACAGAAACTAGAAGTTAGATTCATTACATACTGTATCCTTTTTTTTGATAAGTAATTACATACTGTACCCTTTTTATAGGTAAGTTTTATAAAGACCTTAGTGATATTTCATTCTCATGTTCTCCTCAACTCTTTTCCTACATGAACATTATCTAGTCCAAATTAAAGAGACATATTCCTAAATAAAAGAGCTAAATCTCGTCAACAAACCTGCACTGCACAATTTGCTAAAATACGCTTGAGAGTGTTAGTAGTGTTCCTTTCTTTCATGTCCACAGCACTGCCAAATAAATGTCCAATAAATAAACGCAGTTATTGATAGTACATTTTAGCCTGGAAATTTCATAGCACAACTGAAAGTGATAAGAAATCTGCATAAAGATTCAAGTGCCAAGTGTTTTTGATATTATAGAAGGGAGGTTTTCCATCATTTCATCACAATTGTCAGTGGTGGGCCAATTTACCTAAAGCCTAATTAAACCGAAAGAATTGTGTATAAAATTCGCTAAAAACAGATTAATAAAACCCTAATTAAACCCTAACGACTAATTGGAGTCAATTTCATGAGCATTTATCTAAGCAAAATCCCCTGTTCGTCGCACTATTGAGAAATAATTTCAAGTACGATTTGAGAAATCGGAGAAATACCTCGTGAATTGAGCATTGGGAATATCAGGATTGGTACGGACTCAGAACACAAAACGAGCCTTCCTTCCTCGCGATCTTACTCTCTTTGTTTTGTTCCGTTTTGTGAAGAAGTACCTAACAGTCTTGTTGCTGAATGTTGGGGATTTGATTCACTGGTGGTATACGTGGGCCTGTTTTTCATCAACAGGCCTAAGTGGATCTGGGCCTCTTGTTTGTGTTCAAACAAACAAAGTGATCCACTTAAGTTGGGCTTCAGGATCAGAACAAAAGTAAGAGTTCCAAAAGAATTTGAGTGCCCCTACTATGCGGATCTGCAAACAATGCCTTTTGCAGCATTCAATAGTTGACTGACACATCACCTTATTACACAAGTATACAACAAAATTAAAACACTTAATAAATTCCTCTTCTTTATTAAATCAAATGGGTTCCGATTTCTTCTTCTCTCTAAAACACTCTTCTCTTCTTTTCTTTTTCCATGTTCGTCGATTTTTCTATGTACAGAATGGGTTGCGGCGCCGTGGGTCTGGCGAACGCCCAGCAGCGTTCTGGGCGGGATGTTGGCCGATTTGGGCCGGCGTTCTGGGCGGTAACGTTCCAGACCCACGCTGGGATGCTGGCTGGCAGCGTTCTGGGCGTTCTGGGTTGGGTGGCAGCAGCGTTCTAGGTTGGGCAGCAGACCCAAAGGAATTTCCTAAAAATTTTGAATAACAACAACACTAAGTGAGCAAAAATCTATTCGTTTAATCCAAAAATGACTATCACTACAAACGTAAAAAATGACCCACTAAATTTAATCTCTCAGTATCAAATAAAGGCAAGTCCAAGCAACAATCATTCAACAAAATTGAAAAAACAGAGCTTGGACAGTGGAACAAAAAATTGAAAAAAATAAAATAAAAAATTGCAACAAACTCACCTTACTGGAAGGAACAAACCAACAACAAAATATCTGCCGAATACGATTGAGCATTGGGCAAGGGCGGCAGCGATTGGGCGAGGCTTTAAGCAGGGGCGACAATGATTAGGCGAGGCTTTGAGCAGGGGCAGCAAAGGCTTGTGCGTTGGGCTTGGGCAAGGGCATGTCTTTAGTTTGTTAGGGATGAATAAGATAAACAATGGGTATATTAAGTGTTTTTATTCCAGTGTTAGAGGTCCTATTCTATTAATTGTATCTAGCTTAGGTGTACATCTTCTATTGGTTGCTGCAATACTTAGCTTTTGCAGATGGAGCGCATAGCAGGTTTTCCCAAAGAATTTTACTTGAATTTAGGTCTTGTTGAGAGTCATGGAAAGATAAACAAGCCAGGCTATTCAAGAATTTGTTCACCTGGGTTGGATAGAATTATTGTGAATTGTTGGTTAAGATTAGGAGTGATAATTTGTGTTTTGTGTATTGGGTTTAGATTGTGTCGAGGTAAGAGTATAAGACTACATAGGTCAACGAGTCGAGTTCGAGGATCCTGTCAAAAAATTTCAACCCTAAACATTATGCGACGGGTTCGGCTCATGTCGAGATATGGGTATCAATCCTAACTCAATCCATTTAGTTGAAGGGACCAAACTCTTCAACCCTAATTAAGTTCATATTGGATTCGCAGGTTTGTGTAAAAAATTGTTGGCCTTACTCAATATTGTCAAATTAATATGCCTCCATTTTGGCTATTTATAAAGTCCACTATACAATTTAGTTAGATGGGTTGCTTCTAATCTCATCACCGGAAATAATTTCCATTTTCTTTCTCCTCCCTTATGTTATATCCCTAACTAGCAATTTTAAACCCACATGACATGACCCTCCCCCACCTCTTCCTGTCTCTTTATTTGCTCAGCAAAAGAAGAAAGGAAAAAGCAAGGGGAAACTTCACTGAAAACCCCCGAACTTTCACCCGTTTTGAAATACCTCCCTAAACTTCAAAATCTCTTAATTTAGTCCCTTAAACTTTCAATTGCTCTCAATTTCGACCCTTCCATCTAAATCAATCGTTAACCTCAAACGGAAAACGAAAAACATGAATTGCACATGACTTTTTTTGCCTGAACTACCCATTATACCCTCATACTCCCTCACCCTTACTAACTTAAATGTCCAAGAGAAACCCACTCGATTTGCAGGCCAAAATCACACTCGAAGATGCACTCTAACACTGACGGGCAACCCACATGAAGAACCACTGCAAATCTGAGGAAATCGCAACCGCAACCCACAGCTTCCACCCATCTGAGGAAAATCGCAATCGCAAAACAAGTGTTTTGTAACAGCTGAAGATCATGATCTACACTCGTTCCCCTCTGCCAGCGACGAGCTCAAGACGGTGAAGGAGTCCCACACAATAACGAGGTTATGATGGTGAAAGATGGAGCACTCCGAAGGTAAGGTAAGGGATTCAGGATCGAGCCATCCGATTTGCAAATGTGGGAGCAAAACAGTGATCAAAACAGTTTCCACAACTAAAAATCATGGCAAGATGTTTTATGCCTGTGTAAATTATGTGGTAAGTTTAGGGTTTAGCAATTTTATTTGAACAAAGATATAATTTTAGGTTAATCCTAACTCGATTCATTTAATTAAACGAGCCAGACCCTTCAACCTTAATCTGTTAATTTCATGCTAGGTTCACGAGTCATGTCAAAAATTGACAACTTTACTCAATATTGTCAAATTAATATGCTTCCATTTCGGCTATTTATAAAGTCCAGTGTAGTGTTAATCTCAATCCATGATTTAATTAGATGGGCTGCTTCTAATCTCACTATCGGAAATAATTCCCATTTTCTTTCCCTCCCCTTGTGTTATATCCCTAATTAGACATTTTAAACCCACATGACATGACCATCCCCTACCTCTTCCTGTCTCTTTATTTGCTCAGCAAAAGAATAAAGGAAAAAGAAAAAAATAATAATCAGGCCAGGCTCCATGCTCATTTAATGATTATGCAATAATTTTTCCTTGAATGATCGTAGGAATTTGGCTTGGGATAGTTTCCAACCTTGGAGATCTTTGTTGAGTTGGTATACAATAATAGAACATGGTATTTATATGATCATAACAATGTCTTAGAAGTTTCCAAAAGGTAACTCAATCGGTTGAAACTATGCTTAATGAAGCGGAGGTCACTAGTTCGAATCTCACTCTCTCCTCTTGTGCGGACATGTCAAAAAAAAAAAAAAAAAAAGTCCTAAAAAATTAATATCGCAACACATGCTGCTATCCAGTAGGATTGAGATTAGCAGCCTGAAGGCAATCCGGCGGTTAAAATTGGCCGATCTCCTCATTGATATCCAATATCCATTCAGAACTCCATACCATAGGAGCTAAATCCTCAATGAAATATGCTGGCCTTTATAAAGACTTTTCAACCACTTTTGGCCATTGGATTGGTTTTGAATGCTCATCATTGTGCCACATCACCGTATATAAACATGCTTGACTTTTATTCCTAAGAAATTTGATTAAATTCAATGAAAGTGAAACGACTTCATTTTCAGCCGTCAATTATGGACTCGACGAGCTAATGACTACTTGATCCAATAATACCACCCTTAAATTGTCAGTTTCGTGGAGGCCAAGCTTTATCAGGAATTTCTTGTCTTTGACTTTTGGTCAGCCGGTGGATGGCCGACACCACCAATCCAAAATTAATCCAAAATTAATAAGTAAAAATTGAAATATTTATTTCATTTAATTAAATAAATCGAGTTATGGTTAACTTATATAGCCTTACACATATATCTCGACACGATCAAAACCTGATATTGATATTTATGACTGAAATTTTTTGACACAATCCAAAAGTCGAATACAAACTCAACACAAAATTTACAAGTTTTTAATTGAAGTGTTTAACCTATTTAATTAAATAAATCAAATTATAATTAATTTAAATAATCTTATACCAATATTACAATTTACACTCAACTAACTCAATGTGCGAATACAAATTGCTATATCTATGCTAATTATCGTCAACCATACAAACATGGTATTTTTTTTAAACTATTTTGTATTAAAGTAATGATTAAATGATTAAATTTACCTCTTCCTATCAGTTTAAGTTTTTGGGACAACTCGTGATTTAATATGGTATCAGAGCCAAAAGTCCTAGAATCAAACCTTAACTCCGTCAATTCACATCCCATTTCAATTAAATATTTCACGTACGTGAGGAGGAGTGTTAAAATAATGATTAAGCGATTAAATTTATCTTTTTCTATTAATTTAAGCTTTTGAGATAAATGATAATTTAATATTAGTTATCCAATGTCGCTGTGATTTTGTTGTCATGTCACTCTACTGTAACTTAAAAGGTTATCACCCAACCTCTCTCTCTCATAATGAGAAATGATGTTTTCTACAAGCGTGAATTTATCCAACGACTATTTACTCTTGTAATACTAATGTATAAGTAATAGTACTGTTTCTCTGTCAAACATTTAGGGACCTACGAACTAAAGTATTTACTCAATAGTGGTATTTTATGGTCCCCAATGGGTAGCTTAATCGGTTGTGGACCACGCATAATAAAGCGGAGGTCACTAGTTCAAATCCCCCCTCCCCCTTCCCTTGTGTGGACATATAAAAAAAAAAAATAGTGGTATTTTATGTTGTTCGTAAAAAAAAAAAAAAAAAAAGTGAGAAACTTCAGTAAGCTCCCTTAAACTTCTAGTTAATTTGACAAGCACCTCTTGAATTACTAAAACTCTCACTTAGGCCCATTGAATTTTGGTTTGCTCTTACTTTAGACCCTTCTATTAGTTTTTAAGGTTAAAGTCAAACAGTTTGACTTTTTATGCTCATTTTACCCTCAACTAAAACTACATCGTTTTGGACTTCAAAACTACATCACTACCCAACCCAAAACGATGTCGTTTTGAGCATAATATTAAAAAATAAATAAAAAATAAAAAAAATAATAAAAAGCAAAAAATATATATATTTTTTTAAAAAAACAAAGAAACCGGGGTGACTCCAGCCACCCACTTAGCCAAAAATGGGGTGGCCTGGCCTGACCATCCCCTTGGCCAAAATGGGGTGGCAGGACCACCTCATTTTTGGCAAGGGGGTGGCTCCTGGCCGGTTTGGGGGTGGTCGAACCACCCCCATGGCCAAGGGGGTGGTCTGGTCACCCCTAAAAGGCCAAAAAAAAAAAAAAAAAAGGTGGGGGGATCGGGTGTTTTGGGGGTGGTCCGGCCACCCCCCAAAACACCTGATCCTTTTTTTTTTTCTTTTTTTTTTTGCCTTTTGGGGTGGCCGAACCACCCCATTTTGGCCAAGGGGTGGCTGGAGCCACCCCGATATCGTGTTTTTTTTCTTTTTCTTTTTTTTTTTTTTAAAAAATTAATGCATAAAACGCGTCATTTTTGGCTGAGTAGGTGTTGTAGTTTTAGGGCACAAAATTGTGTAATTTTTGGTTGAGATTAAAATGGGCATAAAAAGTCAAACTATTTGACTTTAACGTTGAAAACTAAGGGTGTGTTTGGGAGTGCGTTTTTTAAAAAATAATCTGCGATTTTAAACTAAATCGCAACTTTAGGGCATTTGGGATTGCGATTTTAAAAACGTAAATTTTAAAATCGCAAAAAAATCTACGATTTCCATAAGCTGATTAGAGGGTGCTTATTTGAAAAAGTGCGAATTTAAAACAAAATCACGATTTTTATTAAAAAGATATTTGGTGCAATAGTTACCTTTTTTAGAACGGGAATGAAAAAAATACCAAGAATACCCACCTAAAATATATTAAAACCCTTTTTTTCTCTTTTTTTTTTTTTTTTTTTTTTTTCTTCATCCTCTCTGTCTTGTTCATCCTTATTGGTAATTTGGTTATGAAACCGCAATTATATGCTAATGTTATCCAAACACTCAATTGATAAAAAAAGTACTTTTAAGTATGTTTTACCAAACGCCTGTGCGATTTTAAAAAGTAGCGATTTTAAAAACGCAATTTTTAAAAACGCAATTTTTTAAATCGCACTTATTGAAATCGCACTCCCAAACGAGCCCTAAGAAGGGTCCAAAGTGTAAGCAAACCAAAGTTCAAAGAACTTAAGTGAGAGTTTTGAAAATTTAAGAAATGTTTGTCAAATTGACTGAAATTTTGGCGAGGCTTAGTGAAGTTTCACCCAAAAAAAAAAAAAAAAAAAAAAAAAAAAAGAGAAGAAGGGTGAGAAGGGAGGCGGGGCCAATGGTAGGACTGCATGGGAAAGGCTGAAGGTGGAGGGGTGGGACGAGGACATCGAGTATACAGAAAGAAACAGAAATTAAAGAAGAAGAAGAAAAAGACAAATGATAGAAAGAAGAGGGGAAAGAAAAGGAAAAAGATAAAAAGAAGAAGAGATGAGGAAGAAACCAGGCAGATCGAGGAGGAGAGGACACTCTCTTGGGAGACGGTATCCAAGAACATTTATGTACCATGCTGCAAGTGAAGGTTGTAATGATAATTTGCCATATAACTCCCAAATTTCAGAACAAAACAAGACACAGAAATTAGAAGGTTGATCTGTTTGGAATTGCGGTTTTAGTAAGTGCGATTTTGAAATCGTTACTTTTTAAAATCGTAAAGGCATTTGATAAAATATGTTGCGAAATCGTGATTTAAATTTGCGCATTTTTAAATAAGCACCCCTAAACTACTTATTGAAATTGCAAATTTTTTTCTATTTTAAAATAAGTGCTTTTTAAATCGCAATACTAAGTACCATATGTTTTGCGATATATTTTAAAAATGCAGATTATTTTTATCAAATCGTAATCTCAAACGCACCCTTAGTGTAATAAAGTTAATGTCAAAACGGGTCAACTTAGTTAGACACAGTCAATAAGAAGGCCAAATTCATATTAATCTGCTTATTATTAATCCGCATAGCCTATATAATTAAATTATTTATTTTACCCTTAAAAACTTTAAGTACATAACCAAATTTAAAAATAAAAAATATATACAAAAAAAAAATCCTCTAGTTTTCTCACTGCTTTTAGTTCTCTCTCTCACTTCCACTTTTGTCTTCGCTGTCGACCTCGCTTGCTAACAGGGACGGAGCCAAGAAATTTTATGGGAAGGGGCTAGCTAAATTATTATTATTATTTTCAGTTCTTTAGAATTTCTTTTATTAAAAAAAAATTATTTTGGTTATTTTTTATGAAATAAGGACTACCGTAAGAGCCAAAAAAAGTGAGCATTCGAAAGTAAAGGCCAAAAAATGGACATTTGAAAGTAAGGACCGAAAATAAAAAACAAACTTAATGGGTATGGCCCAAAATAATTAAGAATATAGCAAAAAGTTTTTATTAGATATGGCCAAAAAATCTAAAAATATGACCAATTTTTTTTTTTTTTTTTTTTTTTAACTTATAATTTTTTTTCTCCTTGTTTTGGGGGGGACCATGGCCTACCCCGGTCCCCCCCTCCCTCCGTCTCTGCTTGCTAAGCCCGTGCTGTTATATTTGTGTTGAGAAATTGGATTATATTTATTAACTATGATTAATTGATTATGGATATCAATTATCAAATTGATTATAATTGATATTATTTGTGTCTAACTTAATTCATTTACATTAAAATAGTTTGAAATTGGTTGAAACATGCTGCCTTTGCATCAACTCAACACAATCTATTTATTAAAAAAGTTATACAAATTTGTTTAATTAAATATGTTGTGAAATAGTTAAGATATACAAATTTGTTTAATTAAATATGTTGTGAAATAGTTAAGATATTTGACATGAATAAGTACATGTGAACACATATAGTCCATATACTCGTCACTCAATATGACACGGGTAGACAGTTCATATCATATGCTTGAAGTTGTAGACAATAATAAATTGGTTGTCTGGATTTATTGAATTAAGTAATAGTGCAACTAAATTTAGATTCTTAAAAGAATCTGACAAGCTAGGTTGATTGATAGCCATGGTGACAATGACAAGTTTTTGCGACCAAAATGGTGGAGGAGAAAAAATTAAAAAAGGAAGAAGAAGGTGGCCGGCTTCAGACAGCCACCTTGTCAGATTGCTTTTAATAAAATTTAATAAATAAAAAAGAGAGAAAATAAGTTCTTTCTTTATCAACGACCAAATATGAAAAACATTTGATTAGGTGGTAATCATCGTCATGCTTCTTATAATTACATTCCAGTTGTTTTCATTCGCAAGTAAATCTCACTCTCGCATTATAAATTACGAAACACTAGCTGTCATCTGAAGACGTCCTAATGCAGCCGCCTTAAATGGGCTACGCAAAACCGAATTAAATGTTGTTCACGTCAAAGATCAATATTATATTATATAATTCAAGAAGTCAAATCAACCGGCCGCCAAATGCCAACATATGTGAAATGGGTAAAGCGGGTAAAGATATTCACCACGCCTGGCGTGCATCAACAGTGATGCACGCCAGGCACAAAATTTTTTTTTTTTATTATTTTATTATTTTAATTTTTTTGAAAAAAAAAAAAAAAAAAAATTTTGTGCCTGGCGTGCTTCACTGTTGAAGCACGCCAGGCGTGCTCCCAATCACGACTCATGTGAAATTGATGAATGGCCACCTCATAAAAAGGCTAGGGTGGAGATAGTCTCGAGGTCCCGAGGTGATCTCCACCCCATTGTAGAGGCCTTACCACCTCCGCCCTTTAGCGATGAGGTGGGTGAAGGCTATTATCGGCCTTTATTCACAAATTATTATTATTATTTTGGTTATATAATGGTGGGTGACTTGATAATTGGACTGAGGTGGTTGAAGGTGCAAAAATTCTGATGGCAGATAAAGAAAGTTGTGTTTGGAAACGGTTCCTTAAACAAAGTTGTGTTTGGAATTGCAATGAATTTAATTTATTGATAGATCCCACGGCTTGAAGGAGGTGAAAGAATTCAATATATATGTTATTATTATAAGATATATTTTTCAATGTGCTAAGCGATCGATCTCGATTGGCGATGAACTATACGGTAGTTGGACAATCATTCTCAATAATGATGGTCCGGAATCCGGATGGTTACAAATAGTTTGTTAATTGTTATACATGCTATATTTAATTATATCATTTTGTTTTAAAAGTATTTTGTATTAATATTTTTACTCTAAAAAAGGTAAAATCTTTTTAAAAAATAAAGACCGTCAAACTAGCTAGCCAATGTTTCTTATGCAATTTTTTTTATTTTTTTTTTAAAAAAACCTTCACCTACTATCTCTCATCTTCGATCACTTTCTCAATCATGCTCTTTAACTTTAAAAAATGTTAATTTAGAATTACTATTTTTCATAACTTTGCAATGTCAATATTCCCGTCTAAATTCAACATTAAACCCTAACAGAGGAAGTGAATTCCTCAAATTACAATTGTCCAAATTCAAGATATTTTTGTAATGTTATAAACGTCTTATGAGCATTTTGAGGATTTTACTCATTAACCGTTTGATTTAAAGTTGAATTTTGACAAGAGGATGACATTGCAAATTTCTAAAAGATGATAGCTCTAAATTAACACTTTTAACCTTTAAGGGTATAAAAAATTAGGGTAATATATATATATATATATATATTTGAGAGCAATATAGAGGGAGAAGGAGAAAGGAAGATAAATCAATCATCCACCACAAAATAAGATGGGCAAAGCAACAAATACCCACATAAACATAACCCAACCAAAACACTCCAAAGAGATCATAAAGTTATTAGGAATGAGCCAAAAATTTGATCAAGTCCATTCGGATATTGGCTCACTGGCCAAAAGAAAAGCTGCCCCACTTGGCCTGTAGAAGCAAACAACAAGCAAACTTGATAGCTCCAAATCGGCCGATCGAAAGCAGAGCTGCATGGGCGATATATGCACCACATTGACTTCCGTAGGACAACTCAAAAACCAGTGTTTCTCTTGCCTTGATGACGACAAATCGCAAAAGTTGACCTGATCCCAATTAAATATAAAAGGTGGTTAGGCCCTAGCCCCCAAAAAACAGTGAGATGCCTCTGCCTGATTCCCACTTTTTTTAGGCCATAACACACGGTTTATTAGATTCCGACCCGTTTGGAAAGAAAACAAAAAAAAGAAGAAGCAAAGTATCCAAGACAAAAGCAATCCTTTATTTACATACAATGAGTGGTTGGTGGACAGCCTTTTGCCCATGGTGGGGGTAGATATAATACAGTACTAGTTATATAGTAATAGTATCACACAAGAATAGGTTGGAATTAGGAATTTCCTATAATGCATAAACAACCGATCCATAGAAGTTATTCCCTCACCTCTGCTAGTTTGGAACTTCCATGATACTAAGGTAAAAGCCTGACTCATATTGAGATCGTGCCATGGGAAAACAGACTACCAGCTAGCTCCATTTATGATCAGGTGAAGTTATATATATATCCAGAATGCATGCTATCATCACGAGTATTCTTAAAAAACAAATAAAATAAAAAGTGACCAACTCAAATGGTACTTTTTATAATTGTTTAGAAGCATTATCATTACACAGAGTAGCGTTTTTTTATATGATCATAATGAAAATGCTATTTCAAGTATGCTCTTATGATCAATATTGTAAAAGGGATATTTAAAATAACAAACTTTTATTAGGCTATATATAGAAAACAACTATTTTTTTGCTTGCGGGTAATAGAAATTTCACATTATGAGACACAAAATAAATACATATATATTATTGGATATGATGAATGAACAAAATGGAGGCAATTAGGTTTTGAGAGATACATGGGATATCAAAGGTGCAACTCTATATATGTTCATGTTCAACTGCTATCAACCGTCAAACTCAAATTGGTAGACTGATAGTTGTCAATAGTCATTTTCCTGATACCAAACGGCCGATTTAATCGAAGATTCAAAATCGACTGTTTAACCACATCGACTGATCTCATTGGGGTTGGTCGGTTGTATGATGCAAGGTTGATTTTGACAACTATAATTGGCCCATTTAGACCACTTCATTTTATATGGTTTTTAGAATATCAAACCAATTCAAAATATCAAACCAAATCCCTATAGGTAGTACCAATAACCAACCCAATTGAATAGCCTACTCGGACAAGCCAAGACAAGCCAGCCTGTTGTGCTTCTTTATTTCTTTTAATTTATTTTGGATATACTTTCTTGAATATCTTCTCGGGTTATTTAAATTCAGTTGACTAATTGTTGAACTAGCTTTTACTCAATATATATATATATATATATATATATATATATATATATATATATTTTAAATAGTTGGAGGACTTCAATCATTATTTGATATGTCACATCACTTACTAACTCCCCCCCTTTTTTTTTTTTTTTTTTTTTATTTGATATGAAAGGAAATGTTCGCCACGGAAAGCTCCTTTTTGGGAAATTTTTCATGTTAAGCATGCTCAACTGCTCTAACAAACAAAAGACAGGTGACAACCTCAATTCTATTTATAGCCACCTGATCATCGCTGTACAATTTCGTTATATGGGTTTTCTACCCGGCTTGAAGGGGTAGCATGAATTCCCCTGTATTGTCACATCTGACGGCTAATTAAGCAGTCAGGTCCCCCCCGTAGATACCTTCCTTTTTGTTATATGGCTTTTACTGCGATTTTTTTTTTTTAATAGTAATTAGGGCATCAATTTAATCTAAAATTCATTAGGTTAAATTTTGAACTTTTTATTTTTGGTCACCTGCTTAGGCATATATACTCTTTAAATTACTTGTCATGTAGACAGAAAGTTGCTAAATATCCTTATTTGATCCATCAAATTATATTAAAGCTCTCATGATTTTTTGAACTCTTGAATTTACATCCCATGCAATGCAATGAGACATTCTAACATGTGGGAGTCTATTATGGTTGTTGGATCGAGTATTTGACTATAGAAGCCAAAGTTTTTTATGGGGTTCAAAATCACACCTAACAAAACATGTTTTAAGAGTCATCTAAGTGAGTAGAGTAGTAGCATATTGTTGCATCTCAACAATTTTTTCCTCAACATGATGCTCCTGTGACTCGAATCTATGACATTGGCTCTGATATCATTTGTTGGATCGTACCTTTGACTATTTCATTTGAAAATCAATTAGTGTCCAATGAGGAAAGCTAAAGCCTTTTATAGCATTCGAAATCGCATATTGCAAAACATATTTTAAGAACCCTTCAAGTAAGCAGAGTGGTATTGTTACACCTCAAAGATTGTAATATGTTATTGGTTGCAAAACCATGAAGAAAGGCTAAAGGGTAAAAAGAAAAAAAGAAAAAAAGAAAAACGGTAAGGCTGTTTGATAAGGTCTAATTGGGACTCTTAACACATCTTTTGCACGTTTAACAAAAAAAAGCACATTGGGGTAGCGGTGTTGTAGTAGAAAAATAAATAAAGAAATTAAAAGATAGAAAAGACATATAATTAATAGATAAGTGCTAGAGAGCTAAATAAATGAATCTCAAAAAAATTTTAAATTGATGTGGCAATGATTTTTAAATTAAAAAAATGCAATTCTCTCTCTATTATCTGTTACTTACGGTTTGCCACGTCAATTTGATAATTTTTTTAGGTTCATTTGTTTAACTCTCTAATACTTCTCTAACTAATAGGATGTGAATTTTAAATTTGTGTGATGTAAAATATAAATATGGCTTCATGTTGCAAAAGAGGAAAGAAGAAGGAAAAGAAAGAAAATAAAGAATAAAAACTACACATCAAGTTAGGAATCTAGTGGTTTTGGTAGTCTTCTCCTTCCTTTTATCACTTGCTTTTATAAAATGCTCTATTTAGATCATCCATATACATAGATTGTGTGTGAAATCACTTGAATACCATATATTCACTTAAAAAAAAAAAAGAATATAATGAAATTAATATAAAAACCCTTCATGCGATCGTATATTATGGAATATTCATGATCTTGTTATTGGTATTTATGAACAATTTTAATTAGAGTGTTAAATTGACACTTGTCATCAAATAATCAAGTTCAAAAAAATTTGCTATGGATTACCAAACACTTATTTTCAACTCAAAGCCAATTCGTCTCTAAGAAGTAGCTCAATCGACTGAAGATAACGTTTTATAAGGCAGATGTCTCTAGTTTGAATTCCTTTCTTATGTAAACATGTAAAAAAAAAAAAAAAAAACTCAAAGCGAATTCCGCCTCAAAATCAGTTAAGGTAAAAGAGAGAAGATAAATCATTTTTCTTAAAAAAAAATAAAGATAAGATAAGCTAAAATGCTTATTGATTTAAGGAAGAGAATATGCTGCATGCAGACAAGTTTTTAGAGATTTTTGAAAAATTTTAAAAAATATACGTTAATGCCAGATGGATCTCTATACATGCCACTACTTGTGCCGTACAACCTTCTTGCCGGGTCGCCCTCTGGCGGTCTTTCCATCTTGTCCCTTCTTCCGAAGAGAAATGCTAAAGGCCCAACTTTTTTGCCCAACAAAAGTCCAACTTTTACCCTTTATTTTTTTTTTAAAAAAAACAAAATGAAAAATGGAAAAAATGTCTGAAGCAACCTTATCTATTTTTGGCCTTTCTTTTATTTAGTATTTTTTTAAAAATGAAAAATAGTATTTTTCTTCATAATAATGACATTTTCTTTAAAAAAATGACATCATTATGAAAAAAATACCATTTTTCATTTTTTAAAAAATACCAAATAAAAGAAAGACAAAAAATAGATAGGGTTGCTTCAAACATTTTTTTCATATTTTATTTTATTTTATTTTTTAAAAATAAATAAGGCAAAAGTTGGACTTTTGTTGGGCAAAAAAGTTGAGTCCCTATCATTCCTCCCTTCCGAATTTCGGGTTGGCAAAATCATCCTGTTATGTACAGGTGGCAAATTCCTATTTGCCGTACTCTCGCTCCTCTGGCTCATCGCGTACAATTCCCGTCTGTAACTATCGCGACGCAACACAGCACGGTCGCTCAAAAAAGAAATTAAAAAAAAAAAGAAAAAAAAAAGAAAAGAAAAAAAAGAAAAAAGAAAAAAAAAAACAGAGAAAGAAAACCGAGAATCGTGGAAATATTACACTACCCCACTATTTCGGTATCCTATAACACTGCTTTGTGTCACAATCACTCGGAAAGTCTTTCTCCAAGTATATGAAGGAGTATTTAATTTAATTTAATTTTTCTGTGTCTAAAAAAGGTGGGATTGAAAAATGCGGTTAGCCTTTGCCCTTTGATGGAGGGCATCACTTCCAAGGCAAGCAAGAAAAGCTAACCGAATTAGAAAATTGCCTCTAATCTCTTTCTTTTTTTCTTTTTTTTTTTTCTCTCTGACTGATTAGCTCACTTGGCTCGCTCACTCAGTCTTAGATCTGACTCTCTGAGCTCGAAGAAGATCTTCCTCTAATCTCTATAAAGCTCACTTTTTCTGCACATTACTCGATTTGGTCCGTCTGATTTCTTTTAAAGGTAACCGTCGAATCCTTTTTATATTATCTTCACACGCTCTGTTTGGTTCCCGAGAAAATGGAGGAAAGGAAGGGGAAAGAGAATTCCGAGCTTCTTGTTGTTGCATGTTTCAAAAGTTGGGAGGTTTGACCGAGGAATTACTTGTGTCAAGCTCTTTATAGCTTGTTTTTCCTACGTTTCGCGGCAAGGACGGGCTTTAACATTTTTTTTTTTTTTTTTTTCTAAATTCATGTACCTTTTCTCCATCTCTCTCTCCTTGTTTTGCTGCTTGATTTGAGAATTATTTTCCCTACATTCTGTTTGGTTGCTCGGAAAATGGAGGAAAGCAGAGTTTGCACAATTAAAGAATTAGAAAAGGTCAATTCAACTAATCCTAGGAGTTATAAACAGAGCTCAAATTTTGAAGTTGGTTCAGATTAATTATGAAGTAATTTTTAGTAGTCATTATGTTGAAGGATTCAATTGGAGCACAAGTTTTATGACTCAAATTCTAGTTACACTCATCCCCCCCTACATTTTCTCGTTGATTGATTGGAGGCTTAGACGAACGTAACATTTTGGAGAATCAGACTTTGAACTTGCTTCTGATTGAATTCGAAGTTGATTTTTATTTCGTTGTGTTGAATGATTGTCTTGAAGTAGTAATGGCGTCAAAGCAAAGATCGAAATTGAAGAAATTGACTTCGAGCGGCTCTAAAGCTGCTAATACTCCTTCATCTTCAACTACGTCATCTTCGAAGCAGTATGTGGACACATCTATTGATGGCCAGAGTTCTCCAGCATCTTCATCAGCTCGAAGTAAGCCTCAGTACTTTTACACAGAGAGTTTACCTTTGGATACAGAGAGATCCAAAGAAAATGTCACAGTGACGGTTCGGTTTCGTCCTCTAAGGTGCGTTTCACTTTTTCAAACTGTATTTTGTTAGTAAATTCTATTGTTGAGTGCTTTTAGTTGATTTTGGTCCGTCTTTGGAATAGTCCAAGGGAAATCCGTCAAGGAGAGGAGATTGCATGGTATGCAGATGGTGAAACTGTTGTGCGGAATGAGCATAACCCATCAATAGCTTATGCATATGGTAAATTATATAAACCTTGGTAAATTCTAGTATCACATTGTCGTTCCTATTTATAAATTTTGTACAGTAAATGAAATTAATAATGAAAATCCCATGCTCTTTAAGGTTTGATGAGTAGATAGTTGAAGAAAACTTGAGGCGCTAGATAACTTTTATGTTTGTCTCTTATTTAATTTCAGAGACATCACATTTTGCAACAAGTTATATAGAGAAGAGAAAATACCTTGGAAAATTTTGCAATGCTGCAACTGGAGATAATTGGACATTTAGTTTAATACTATTCCATATGTCATGAAATTGTGAAAAATATTTCCAATTTTTTTTTGGTCATGGTGGTGAAGGTCTAACGATATGTGTAGGTGTGGGGTGAGGTTTGGGGTGTGTATGGCTGGTAACATAGGTTCATCCCCCGTTGAATCATTTAATATCCATGTATGAACCAGTTTGTACAAGAACCTTATTTTCTGTTTTACTTTAATCCTTGTCTGGCGTTATTATAATTCTGTCGTTGTATGTAGTATGTCTATTCTTCATTCTTCTAGGAATTCTAAAAGTGGTTAGTTTTGGATATGACCAGCTTTAGTATTTTGAACTTTGCTTTGCAATATTACATTTTACATAATGATTCAACAATTTTGTTGAGCTGACCTTGTTTCAAGTTGTGTGAAATTAAAACAGTTCATTGCTGTGAGTCAAATACATAATTTTGTGGTTATTTGCTCAGCTGTGTTTTTTTAATTATTTATTATAGAGTGTTATCTTCTCTTTTCTTCAAGGAACAAGTTTCAATCAAATGTGGTATTATTATACTTATTTAAGTTAATCCGTGATATGGAATTTTGTGTCTCACTTCATTGGTTTCTATTCCATGTTTCTAGATCGAGTATTTGGCCCTACTACAACAACTCGTCATGTCTATGATGTTGCTGCTCAGCATGTTGTTAGTGGCTCTATGGAAGGAATCAATGGTAAATAATAGTATAGAATCCCATTTAACATTTTCTTTATTATTTTCAGCTTTCACCAATGTTTAACTTCTATCCAAGTGTCAACATCATTACTATTTCTTTCGCTATCTATTATGAACTCATAGTCTGATCTAGATGCTCTAAAATGTAGTTATGATTATTTTGAGTGTTGTGAATGCACATGTGAATGTTATGTCCCACATTGAGAAAAAAAAAGAAAGAAAGTGAGTAATTAATATACCTAAATGGACCCAAGCCCATTAGCTTAAGCTTTTGGACTAAAGTGATGTCCAAATATATTTATATTAATGTACTCTTGGTGGACTTCCTAGGCAATTCTCTTCCTCACTATTGGTATTAGAGCTATGGTTAGCTTCCACTTAAACGAGTGTCTTGGTCTTTGACACTTTTGGTTCCGGTAAAGATTGTGGATGGCTTTTGGAGCTAAGTTGCATTATGTGGCCTGCAGTTGGTGCAACTCTTATATGTGTGACACTCTTGGATTTGTAAAAGGACTCACATGCAAGGGGTAGTTGGGTCAATGTGAAAGAAACTCACACGTGAGGGGGAGATTTACTGTGAGTGTTATGTCCCCCATTGAGAAAAATAATAAAGTGAGTAGTTAATATACCTAAATGGACCCAAGCCCATTGGCTTAAGCTTTTGGGCTAGAGTGGTGTCCAAATATGTATATTAAGATACACTTGGTGGACTCCCTAAGTAATTCTCCCTAACATTGATGCACCATGGAGACGCAACTCACACACAGCTACATTTTCTTGTTGGACAAAATGATAAGCCAAACATATGGCTATTTATTTTATTGGCTCTCATTTTCAATATGATTTTGAAATCTACCATATTCATTTCATTCTAAGCTGTGATTTGTATTAAAGATGAAAAATTGAAAACCCTAGTCATTTGTATTAGTCATTATATTTTCCGTTACTAAATATGGCATGACAAAATACGATACAACTATTCAACTCTTGGATGCAGTGATCCATGAGAATTATATGTTAACCAATGAGATTATGCACTTGGACTTTTTGGATTAGTTCCTCACTGTTTTATAATCTTCGACTAAACTTGAAAAATGCTTCGGGCTTTCACCTTCCCCTCCTAGCTTTATTGTGAGCATACTTACTTTTACTTGCTGGGGTGGGTTCTGGACCATCTTAATCTCCAGATATTTGAGGGTGCATGTCTTAATGCTTAGTTGCTTTAATGTAATTGTGTTGTTGATTTCTGGAAGTAGAATATTAGAAGCGAGCAGTTTGTTGTATGGAAGAAAGCTGGGACATGGATGATTTTTTACCATTGAAGTTGTCGTTGCACTGAACAATCCACTAGTCTTTGGCAAATTATTCACATCAAATATGTATAATTATCTGAATCTTTGGCGAATTATTTGCATCAGAATGTATGAAATTATCTGGTCATTGTTGATTCTTGATCTATGTAGTTTCCTTGATAATTGGTCTTGTCTTGGCATCTATCTTCTTAAAGTGAGCCATGCCAATCCACAGTGCTTGAAGAGCTGTGGCTGAACAATAAATTGTTCACTTCTGGGCACCTCGTGTTGTTGCTTAGGCACCCAAGGCTTTGCCTTGTCAATATTGGACTACCACTGCCTGCCAAGGTTTAAAGTGGTTGTTAGTTGATCTGTTTAGGCGGGTGACAAGTTGAGTATTCCAGTCAAAATTATTTGCAGTTGTATTAAAAGCTGATGGACTAATACTGTTTTGGTTGGCATATGTATTGTTATCTCAATTGCTGATGTCATGTAGTGTACAGTTTAATAATTTAGTCTTTTTTTTTTTTTTTTTTTTTAAAAATTTTTATCGCAGGTACCATTTTTGCATATGGGGTGACAAGCAGTGGGAAGACCCACACTATGCATGTAAGATGATACATTTATGCCCCTCCTTTCCTTACATGTTGTATCTGAAATACATTTGATAATTCATATTCCTTAGATTTGAATATATGTATGTTTAGGAAATCTAAGATATCATATGCCTGCTTTGAATGTTGAAGTAATTTTGAGATCTCTTGCCAAGTCTCACTTTTAAAATTGCTATTCTATGTGAACTGCATTTGTACTATCTCCTTACAGTTCTAATTCCTCACACATGACACATAATATGGGTGACAAGAAATTATGTATAGCCATTACCTTGATGCTTCCAATTTTCCAAAGACACTCATAGATATAGCTTGTCTAAATATGAGGAATTAGACTTGTCTTCTGGGGAAAAAAAAAGGTAATTACTTATGGTCATTACCTCTTGTTGGTGCTATTATTGGCCATCATCTTGATGCTTCCAACATAACCATTTGCATAGCTTGTCCAGTCTTCTATCAGTTGTAATTTGCCATTAATTATACCAAATCAAGGCCAACCTAAAAGTATTGATAGGACCGTGTTTTCTGGAAGAGTTCTTCTTGCTCTCATGTTGTATGACATATATTAGCTGTTCGTTTGGAAGATACTTCACATACAAATATTTGATGATAAGAGTTTCTTAACATTTGGTTATGATACAACCTCATTTTCTAGTTTCTTGTCACTATGTCAATAATTTTGGTTATATGTTTACTGGGAGGATACAGGTTCCAGTATGCTTGCAAATAGAGTTAAAATTGAAGGAAAGAAACATATGCAATCTTATGTTCTTCTCCTAGCTAATGAACTCGGATTGCTTTGAGGCCTTTGATTTAAGTATATTTCCTCTATCTATATCTATATATTTAAAGAATGTTAAGGAGCTAATGTTCATATCTCATGATTCTTTGCCTGTTAGCCATTGTAAATTTGTGATACCATTTTCTAGAAAGTATCATTTTTATTCTAGGTTGTCGTACTTGTTTAGAAATTTTAGAAGGCAAGCTTTTCATAGTTGAGTTTGAATGTCCCTTCCTTTTGTTAAAACTTACATTTTGTGTATGCTGCACTATAACATGTGCTATGTTATATTGTGGGATACCATATAAACAAGAATAATGAAACAATGAGTTTGGATTTAATTGATAGATCTTGCCGGCATGCTTATAGAGTACATATACCAATTGCAGGGTGATCAGAGGTCCCCTGGAATTATACCACTGGCAGTGAAGGATGCTTTTAGCATCATCCAAGAGGTACCACATAAGGGATATTAGCATCACAGTAACTTCTATCCATAACTTTTCTAATTACAGAAACTATAGAGTCTGACATGTATTTATGCCCCAGACTCCAAATCGAGAGTTTCTTCTTCGCGTGTCATACTTGGAGATCTACAATGAGGTGAGCTTCTTGCCATTCTCTATTAATTTTTATTTTTTTGGTATATGATGCTTTGAATAAATGTTCACTGATTTATAGTTTTCTAAGATGCATATGTCCAATATATTCTAATGATGCGGCTTTTATTTTTCCAATGACTTCACTATCCTTTAAGGTTTCCTTCATTTCAGGTTATTAATGACTTGTTGAACCCAGCAGGACAGAATTTAAGAATTAGAGAGGACGCTCAGGTAGTTGTTAGTTATATTCTAATCCTTTCTCTTGATATTATCTTCCTTGTTGATAACACTGAATAAGTAAAGGTGGTTATTGTTAGGGAGAGAATTGCTTACAGTCCACGAAGAGCATATTAATATACATGTTTGGACACCACTCAAACCTAATGGTGGGTTTGGATCCACTAATGTATATTAAGTACTTTGTTTATTTTTTCTCAATGTGAGATTCAACACTCAAACGTGCACTCACAACATTGAAAAAAAAATAAACAAAGTGAGTAGTTAATATATATATAAGTGGACCGAAAATCATTAGCTTAAGCTTTTGGGTTGGATTGGTGTCTAAACATGTATATTCATGTGCTCTTAGTGGACTTTCTAAGTGATTCTCTCCCTAACAATTGTTGTTATTCTTTTTATTGCTTCTATCGCTTAAGTAATGTAGTATTCAATGCTTAATGATAAAATTTCATCAATCATAGTAACATGGAAAACACCTGGTATTTTTCATTTTTAGCTTTAGAGAATGATATATAGTACTATACACAAACATTATCCACAAGAATATGTTGCTTTTTTAAGCTGCAACATGGCCACCTCACACTTGCACTGGTCTTGAGGTAGGCGTCCTTTGAGGTGCGCTTGTATCACAGTCCCTTTTTCATGGCCATCATTTTTTCTGTTTCTCTCAGTGTTAAACCACTGAACTGTTGCATTTATTTCTCCACTACTTTCTAGTGCATTATGCTTTTGCTTTCTTCTGGTAAAAACGGAATCAAAGGAATATAAATTGGCTTCCAAGGTGTCACAGTCCTACAAGCACAGGTGGTTGGCGACTAACTAAAGTTGGCAATGACTTGTGACTGGTGGCTCCAGAGACATAAATTAGACAGGACTTTAGAGCATGTGGCTCAATGTGCTCTTGGTGTTTGGTTAGTGGTAGAGTGTCGTGGCATAGGGTGCATTGAATAAACTGAGCTGTGTAACCTGTATGGTTGAAACTCAATAGGATATCTTGGGAGTAAAAGTTCCCTATTTAAGTTAAAAGGAGCATATGTGTAAGAACTACATTATAAACCATAATAAAGCTTAGTTGAGAGCATCCCTTAGCGTTGAGGTGGGTTTGTTGTCCTATTCTTGGTTTTTGCCACTGTTTGTGTGACCCTCAGTGCCAGACAAACCCTGTTAGTTGCACAACGTCCAGTATGACCATGTGAAACAATCCTAGGGTACATAACTGGGGATGAGCTGGTTGCAGGAACAAGGTTTTTTTTTGGCTTGGAATGCATTATTCATTTTGGTTTAGGTTATCAAGATCACTCTGTTCATTAAGGTGATCTCTCAGCTTGGATATTTTTTTATCTTTTTTTACCAAGGAAAATAATCTCATTAGAAAACACAAAGTGGCGCAACCCAAATACACAAGAAGTATACTACTTCGGTTTTAGGATAAGTTAGGGTGCCACATGGCCATTTGCTGCTTGGTAATTGGTAATGTCTATTTAGGCTACCAATTTAACTGCTTTCTTCACATAGTTATTGCTTCAGTTGTGATTGCTATGGGTTGTGATAACTATGAAATAGAATTAATTCTAACGCTAATTTCTTGTTGGAGCTTAAGCTTGCCTCTGGTCAACATGAAGGCTATAGATTTCTAAGGTACTAAATTAATTACCCAAGCAATATTTTTTGGGCTCTCAACATTTAAAAGATGGATTTTTCAGCTAGGACGTTATATACCTACACCTACACCATATTCAGAGTTTTTAAATTTTGCCATCTGCTCATGAAGCGATTCTTCTCTCATTCTCTTATTCTTCAAAATGACCTTGCTGCCAAGCATAGCTACTGTTTTGCTTTCAGAGAGACTACAGTACAAATTTTGTTTGACAATGTTGTTAAATAGTCAAAGATACAACACATGCTGTTCTTTCTAACTCTTGCATGCTGAAAGCACTGAATTTCAGAATCAGTACTTTGAATTTTTTATATGGTTTGTTAGTTTGTCTAAAACTTCGTTTCGTAAATGTTAAGAATGAGTGTTATTTATTATTTGATTGCTGGTTGTAGGGCGTCTTTGTTGAAGGAATAAAGGAAGAAGTTGTATTATCCCCTGCTCATGCCCTTTCCCTTATTGCTGCTGGAGAAGGTAAAATCTGTTGTTATGTTTTGTTATACAATGTAGGCCAAAAGAAAAAAGAGTCAATTATTATTGCTGAATGATTTATTAAAATCTGTTATGTATGAATAGCTTGTTCTCAAAAGTGAACTGGTGCCTTGTCAAAACAAATTTGTGACAGGTTTATCAGTAAACATACCAAAAGACAAAAATAGGTGTATATCTTTTGATTCTGGTAGAGTTATTTGAGAAACTGAAATAATCTAGTTTGCTTGTCTTGTCAATTAAGGGTGTTAGCCCACTTTGTACCCCCTTTTGTGACACCATTAATAAAATTATGTTCATGATTTTTTTATTAAATTTTAGTTTTTAATGACAGAGCACAGACATGTGGGATCCACAAATTTTAATTTACTCAGCAGCAGGAGCCATACAATATTTACGCTGGTATTTTTTTTTTCACTATCTCAGTGGAAGCATAGTGTAGCTTTAATTTATTGTTGCATTTCAGTTGCTGTTTCTTATAGTCATTCTAACTTGTTTTCTTGGCGTTTTATGTTAAGACTGCTTTTTTTCACATTTTCTTGATATATATGGACAAATAGATAAACGTACAAGCACAAACACCCACACATGTACACCCCCCACGGGTATCCACCTTCTTGCATGCAGAAATGCACAAATAATAATATTTATAAATGTAAACATGTCTATCATGTATATGGGCGACTACCTTACTGGCCATCAAATGATGCGGCTTGTCAATTCTATTCTTGACTGAGATTTGTTGCTGGAACACTTCTGTTCATCGTGTATAACTTAGATAGAGAAAATGGGGGACTTGTAATACTTCTTTTAAGACAATATTCTGATTATTTTTTGTTCATAAGAAAATTTAAGTCAATTGTTCTTATCAAACTTATCATGGAGATCCTTAATCACCTTGAATTCAAAGCTTCCTTTAATTCATTAGAGCCAATTATGTTTTTGCAAGATTTCTGCATTCCTAAGTTTTTTAAAACTTTATTATTTCTTTTTCGACATTATAATTATCAGTTAACATCATAATTCTGTCACCATGTTTCTCAAGATTTCTACATTCCTTTACTACTTTAACAGTTTTTTTTTTTTTTTTTTTTCTCGTGAATGGGCAAACCTCTCAAGGAAGCTTCAACTAGGAAGAGAAAAAAGAAAAAGAACAACACATCATCTACCTGTTTTCTTAAATTGCTTAAAGTACCTCTTCATCTGCGTTTTTTGGCATGATCAGCCAAATAATTTTCAGTTCCTACTGCATTGATCTTTTATCTGATATAATTGCTTAGAAGCAATGTTTTATTTATTTATTTATTTTATAAGTAATTGTAGTTTATTAAAAAGCGTGAAAGGCGCGTCCTAAATATACAAAAAGTATTCAAGAAATACATACACCTAGCTAAAACAAGAAAAAAGATCAATAAAATGAGAAAGGATATTGTAGTTAAGTCTAACATCAAATAACCCTTTGTTGGAAGGTACCCAACAAAGTTTGTCTTCACCACTCTGTCTCAATCTAAAGGAATACAACAAATCAAACAACCCTTTCTTAGTAGCATTCTATCATTAGATTACATTTGTTTCTCCTTTTGGATTCTACCACCAATTCCTGATTATTAACTATTAGTTCAGAGCTCTCCTCCCTACTTATGTTTATTACCACTAACATTTTTTTTTGTGGTTGAGTTCTCTTTTTGGTATGACTTTGCAATTAGTGCATGTTATTGTTTAAACCTCCTAGTGAGCATCTAATAACATTTGTGGTTGAGTTCTCTTTTTGGTATGACTTTGCAACTAGTGCATGTTATTGTTTAACCCTCCTAGTGTGTATAGACTATTATTTTACTGTTTTAAAATCTTATTAGATGCACACCTCTCCTTTGTTATTCTTCTTTTTTCATTTGTTCAATTATCATATGAAATGATATTGCTTCCTAATTTTGAAGCACAGGATACCATTATATGTAGACATTTTACCCATTTTCTGTTCAATTAAGTACAAGCCATATCATCTTCCAGTGATATCATTTCATTGTTTACATATTTGTTTTTGGTTTTTCTCCTCTCTAACTTGATATTTCTTTCACTACCTTGTTAACAGACAATTGAGAGCAGTCCATGTGGTGAAAATAGTGAAGGGGAAGCTGTAAGCCTGTCACAACTGGTAATTGTTCAACATTACTTTGACTACTTGTTTCTTTTTCTGGTTTCTGTAGGAATCTATTTGACCTCCTTAGTTCCATATTTCACTCAAAAAATTGAATCTGTTGTTGTGTATTACAAATGTATATAACTTTTTTACATTTTACTTATACCTGCAGAACCTCATCGATCTGGCAGGTTCTGAGAGCTCAAAAGCAGAAACTACTGGTGTGAGACGGAAAGAAGGATCCTATATTAATAAGAGTCTCCTAACACTTGGAACTGTGAGGCCTCAAACATTGTGTTGGTCAAGCATTTTTGGTGTTCAGAGTGCT